>NW_007246663.1:204575-205015 GCF_000164805.1 Carlito syrichta | reverse complement strand
AGCAGTTTCTAAGATTCTTATAGTTTGAGGTTTTATGTTTAGGTCTTTGATCTATTTAGAGTTAATTTTTGTGTATGGTGATAGGTAGGGTTCCTGTTTCAATCTTCTGCATGTGATCAGCCAGTTTTCCCAGCACCATTTACGAATAGGTTCTTCTCTCCCTAGTGGTTGTTGTTGGAGGCTTTGTCAAAGATGGGTTGGTTGAGGAATGGAAGCTTTGCTTCTGGAATCTATATCTTGTTCCATTGGCCTATGTGCCTGTTCTTGTACCAATACCAGTCTCTTTTGATTACTGTAGCCTTATAGTAAAGTTTGAAGTCTGGAAGTGTGATACCTCCTGCGTTGTTTCTCTTGCTAAGGATTGTTTTGGCTATTTGTGGTCATTTTTGTTTCCATATGAATTTTTGTATTGTCATTTCCAGGTCTGAGAAGAATGATGT
>NW_007246663.1:163509-204325 GCF_000164805.1 Carlito syrichta | reverse complement strand
TCCTTTATCAGTGCAACCAGGTTTTTGACAGATTCTCTTGGATTTTCAAGGTATAGGATCATATCATCAGCAAAGAGGGATAACCTGATTTCCTCTTTTCCTATTTGGATACCCCAGGTTTCCTTCATTTCCTGAGTTAGGACTTCCAACACAATGTTGAACAAGAGGAGTGAGAGTGGGTGCTTTGTTTTGTTCCAGTTTTTAGGGGAAATGTTTCCAGTTTCCGTCCTTTAGCAATATGTTAGCTGTGGGTTTATTGTAGATGGCACTTCTTATTTTGAAGTATGATCCTTCTATACCTAGGTGCTTGAGGGTTTTTATCAAGAAGGGATGTTGAATTTTACCAAAAGCTTTTTCTTCATCTAATGATATAATCATGTGCTTCTTGGTTTTACATCTGTTGATGTATTGAATTACATTTATGGTCTTGTGAATGTTGAACCAGCCTTGCATCCTGGGGATGAAGCCTACTGGTCATAGTGGATGATTTTTTTTTTTTTAGTTGGAGTCTCACTCTGGCACCCATACTGGAGTGCAGTGGCCACTCCTGGCCACTGCAGCCTTGACCTGCTGGGCTCCAGAGATCCTTCCACCTCAGCCTTCCAAGTAGCTGGAACTACAGGCATGCGCTACCACGCCCAGCTAATTTTTTGATTTATTGTAGAGATGAGGTCTCGCCAAGTTGCCCAGGAGGATCTCGAACCAGCGGGCTCAGGCAATCCACTCACCTCAGCCTCCCAAAGCACGGGATTACAGGCTGAGCCACCGAGCTCAGCTATGGATGATTTTTGAGATGTGTTTTTGGATCTGATTTGCTAGAATCTTGTAGAGGATTTTTGCATCTATGATCATAAGGGATATTGGCCTATAGTTCTCTTTTTTGCTGGATCTTTACCTGGTTTGGATAGCAGTGCAATGTTAGTTTCGTAAAATGATTTGGGGGAGAATTCCATCTTTCTCAATTACCTGGAATACTTTAGAAAGGATTGGCATCAGCTCCTCCTCCTTGTTCGTTTTGCAGAATTCTGCTGGAAACCATCTGTTCCAGGGCTTTTTTTTGTAGGTAGTTTTCGTATGACGAAGTCAATTTCCTGGTTGTTATTGGTCTATTTAGTGTCTCAATGTCTTCTTGTTTCAACCTGAGGAGGTTGTGTAATGTCAGAAAGTCCTCCACTCCATTTAGGTTAGCAAGTTTGTTTCCATATAGGTGTACATAGTACTCTCTGATAATCTCTTGTATTTCTTTGCGGTCAGCTGTGATTTGATCTTTTGTATTTCTGATTGTGCATATTTGGACTTTTTCTCTCTTTTTCTTGGTCATTCTGGTTAGAGGTCCATCAATCTTGTTAATTCTTTCAGAGAATCAGCTTTTTGTTTTGCTGATGTTTTCTATGATATTTTTGTCTTCTATGTCCCATATTTGGGTTCTTATTTTGGAGATTTGGATTTTTCTGCTAAAGTTGGGGTTTTGGTGGTCTTCTCTTTCCAGCTCCCTTAGGTGATTTGTTAGGATCTTCACTTGTGGTCTTTCCGTTTTCTTGATGTGTACTCATAGAGATATAAATTCCACTCTTAGAACTGATTTCATGGCATCTCAGAGGTTTTGGTAAGATGTTTCTTCATTTTCATTTGCTTTCAGGAATCTTTCAACTTCTGCTTTGATTTCAATGTTGACCTAGTAGTTGTTAAGCATCATGCTGTTTAGTGTCCATGTCTTTGTGGGCTTTGGTGAAATGTTGTTAGTGTTGATATTTATTTTTATTCCACTGTGGTCTGAGAGTGTGCATGGCAAGATTTCAACCTTATGGAATTTGATTATGCTTGATTTATGGCCAAGGATGTGATCGATCTTGGAGTACATTCCATGTGGTGATTTGTAGAATGTATATTCTGTAGTTTTTGGTTAGAATAATCTATTAAGTCCATTTGGTCATGTGTCAAGTTTAGGATCTGGATCTCCTTGTTGATTTTTTGCCTCGATGATTTATCTAGGGCAGTGTATGGGGTATTAAAGTTCCCTGCTATAATAGTGTTAGAGCCGGGCTTTCCCTGCCCACCTTGGCACCCTACTCCCTTTCCGAACCTGGCTGAGGAGGAGGTGCCATCATGGGAGTCAACATCCGCCACAACAAGGACCGAAAGATTTGGCACAAAGAGCCCAAGAGCCAGGACATTTACCTGAGGCTATTGGTCAAGCTGTACAGGTTTCTGGCTAGAAGAACCAACTCCACCTTCAACCAGGTTGTGCTGAAGAGGTTGTTTATGAGTCGCAGCAACTGGCCGCCTCTGTTCCTTTCCCAGATGATCCAGGAAATGAAGATTCCTGGCTGGGAAAACAAGATGGCAGTGGTCGTAGGGACTGTAACAGATGATGTGCAGATTCAGGAGGTGCCCAAACTAAAGGTATGTGCACTGAGTGTGAGCAGCCGGGCCCACAGCCACATCCTCAAGGCAGGGGGCAAGATATTCCGCTTCAACCAGCTGGCACTGGACTCCCCCAAGGGCCATGGCACCATCCTGCTCTCTGGTCCTCGCAAGGGCCGGGAGGTACACAGGCATTTCAGCAAGGCCCCGGGAACTCCGCACAGCCACACCAAACCCTACATCTGCTCCAAGGGCCAGAAGTTTGAGGCTGCCAGAGGCCGGTGGGTTAGCCGTGGCTACAAAAACTAACCCTTGATCCTGTCCTCTTATTAAAAAGTTTTTAGATTCATTAAAAAGAAAAAAAAATAAAGTGTTAGAGCCAACATCTTTTTTTTTAGTTTACTTAGTAGTTGTTTTATAAATGCTGGTGCGCCTGTGTTGGGTGCATATATGTTTAGGATGGATATTTCTTGTTGATGGATTGAAACTTTTATCATTATATAGTGTCCTTTTACATCTCTTTAATTTTTTGATACCTTAAAGGTTGTTTTGTCTGATATTAAGATTGCAACTCCTGCCTCCTTTTGTGATCCATTTGCCTAGACACTCATTTTCCAACCTTTGAGTCTGCGTGCATCCCTTGTAGTGAGATGCATCCCCTGGATGCAGCAAATAATTAGGTTATGCTTTCTTATCCAGTTTGCTATTCTGTGTCTTTTCAGTGGTGCATTTAGTCCATTCACATTCAGGCTGATTATTGAAATGTGATTGTTTATTGCTGTCATGAAGTTCTTATAAAATTTTTTCTTTGTTTGCTTGCTTTTTTTACTTTGGGGTTGATGTATGTGTGTTTTCAAGTTTCTTATTGTGCTGCATTCTGTTGATTCTGTGCTGCTATTCTCTTGGGATGTGTGTGGTCATTCTTTTCTTTCTTTCTTTTGTGCTTAATACCTTTTTAAGTATCTCCTGTAGAGCTGGTCTGGAAACTGCATAATCTCTTAGGGACTGGATGTGTGGGAAGGATTTTAATTCTCCATCACTGATGAAGCTGAGCTTGGCTGGATAGGAAATTCTTGGTTGAAATTTTTTTTCTTTGAGGACTTTGAATATAGGGCTCCAATCCCTTCTTGCTTGTAGTGTTTCTGCCAGTAGGTCTGCTGCTATTCTGATTGGTTTCTCCCGGTAGGTAGTCTGACCTTTCTTTCTTGCTGCCTTTAGGATTTTTTCTTTTGTGCCTACCTTGTGTAGGCAAATTACTATGTGTTTAGGGGTTGGTCTTCTCATTTGATGTCTTGTGGGGGTTCTCTGTATCTCTTGTGCTTGGCTGGTCACATCTCTGATGAGATGGGGAAAGTTTTCTTGGATTACCTTCTCAAATACTTATTCCAAGTTGTTTTCCATTTCTCTTTCTTCCTCTGGTATGCCAATCGAGTGTAGGTTCAGCCTCTTGATATAATTGCACATCTCTTGTAGGCTTTGTTCTTTTTTTCTGAGTCTTCTTTCTATGTATTTTACAGATCAGGTTAATTCCATGTTCTGGTCTTGAAGTTCTGAGATTCTTTTTTTAGTTAGATTAATTCTGCTTTCCATGCTTGTCATCTTGTTATTTATTTCCTGGATGAAATTTTCTATGACCAAAATCTCTGTCACAAGTTCTTTCAGTGTAGCATCTTGTTCTTCTTGAGTCTTATTCACTCTTTCCATCCATTCTCTAATTCCTGTCATATTCTGGGGCCAGTCATTGGTGACTTCCATTGTTTGTGCTTTAAGGTCTGATTTTTCAGGAGTTTTGTCTTTGGTACACTTGAAATTGCCTGTGATCTTCCTTTGGATTTTCCTCATTTGTGACAGGTCTCTTGTTTTTCTCTTTAGTTCTGTTATTCAGTGTCAGTGGGAGAGGTTTCTGATGTTTGCTCAGCCCTCTATTCTTCCCTGATCTGTGCTCTGGACGTGTTCTATTTTGAAATAGGATGGTAGATGGGAAACTTTGTTGTCTCTTGTAGTTTTTGAAATTTGAATAAAGTAGGGGATGGCGTGCTAGGATTCAGAAACCACTTGCAAATTACAATGTTAACTTATTGTGGTATGTGTTCCCTGAGACCCACTCCCCATCATTACTCTATATGATGATGCAAAGCAGAAACCAATGCAAAAAACAATTGAACATACACAGAGAGACATATACACACCCTCCAAAATAAGCTGTAATATTAACAAAGTAAAACAAAACAATGAACAACAACAAAAACCCAGAAAACTAAACACACATACACATGCCTAGCTTAAAGTGAATAGAGAAGAAAAACAGAAAGAGCGGAGGAAAAGAATAAAAAAATGGAATTCAGGTCGACCCCTCACACATATACTGACACACACCTTAAACTATAAAAAATGAAATTAAAAAAACCCAGAAGAACAAAAGAGCAAAAACAAACCAATAACAACAACTAAATTGAAAGATGAACACTCAATCATTCACATACACACATAAACAGAAAAGAACAAATAAAAGAAGAAAGAAACAGAAAAAGAAAAAAATATTTGTGGGGAGCAGATCAAACTCTCACATACACATTCATGCACAAAGGAAAAATATTTAAAAATAGATGAACTAACAAACAAAGAGTCAAAAAATTAAATTTTTTTTTAATTGAAAATTTTTAAAGAAACCTGTCCTCTTATGGCAGGTTCTATAATAATTCCTCTAATTAGGTCTCCTGCAGAGCCACCTCCTTCACTGTCTCCTCAGTGTAGGAAGCAGGGAAGGGGGGTGGGCAGTGGGAGTGGGTGGGGCTGCAGTCCTCCCCTCCCACTCTTGTATGGTCAGGGAGATCTCCTCTGGTGGGGAGGTATGGGATTGTCTCTTCCCCAGGTAAGTACTCATGAGAGGCCCCAGCTAGGCTTATCCTGGAATGGAGTTCTATTCTGATGTCTAGTCTCCGCCTGGGTTTGTCTCTCAGTTGTGGCCCAGCTGTGTGGGTCTGATGTTCAGAGGATTGCTGGGAAAGAGGGGACTTGGGTCAGTCCCAGACTCACCACTGATCTCTTTGGAGTTCTTCCTCGCCCTTTTCTGGCCACACTCTTTGTCCTGCAGCTGGATCAGGGTGGGGGATGGGGAGCCTGGAACTCAGCACTTGTCAGGTCCCTCCAAAGTTTGTACAGGATATTCCCTCTGGGTCACAATCAATCCCTGCGTAGTTGATCCACCAGACACAGAGATCAGATCTGTTGCTCTGTGGTGAGCGAGTTGGAGCACTTTCCTGCCCCACCTTCAAGATGGGGTGCCTCTTTTGTCCTCTTCTGTGGGACTTTGCCTCTGGACTCACTCTATAGCCCCTGCTGCCAGTGCCCTGTCAGGTACTGAAGTGGTGAGTCAAAGCCAGGAGCAGGCAGCCTCTCTCCTGCTGCACTGGTGAGAGAGCGCCTGGGGTGATATTTTCTCCCTGCTGCTTTTGTCTGTTTCAAAAAAATGGCACTGGACTTCTGTGACCTGGGAAGAGCCAGAGACGAAGAAGAGAAGTTGCAGCATCAGCTGTTGCACAAGGGGCCTAGCCACTTGCTTGCAAGCTCCCAGTTAGTCAGTCTCTCCCAGCATTTTCTTCCCAGGAGGGTTTGTTGATTAAAAAAAAAGAAAGAAAATAAAAGAAAAAGAAAATAGTGCTTGGCTTCTGCATCCCGGGATGCGCTAGGGTTCAAGCCCAGCAGCTGTGGTTCCAGCCACTGCACCAGCAGAGCCCTGGCTGCCAGCTCCCTAGCCCTCATTCAGTCAGCCACTCTCATACCCACTCGCTCACCAGCATGTACACAAAATTTTCCATACACTCACTCACTCACACTGGGACTCACATAGTCCAACTGGCTTGGTTGCCTCTTCCCAATAGGCATTTTAAAAAGAATGGACCACAGGACAGTAAAGGAAGCAGGGAGACAAGTTGGGATGCTCTGGTCAAATTGGGACTGAAGACAGTTGTGCTATGAACCTGGAGATTGTGAGATCTGACTAGATTTAAGTCATATTTCAGAGTAAGGACTAGGACTTGCTTCTGGATTGGAGGTGAGCTATAAGATGAAAGAGAGGGATCTAGGATGGCTCATGTGAGAAGTATAATTCTGCTCATACTATCAGGTCTCCTGGCTGTTCGAGTTGTTTGTGGTAGAAAGAGCTGGGAGCAGGACACCTGTGCTTGAGTCCTGAATCTGGTACTATTAATTCATGTGAAAGATGATAATAATAATAATAACAACAATAACACTCATTATAACTGCCAATTATTGAGTCTTGTTTATATACTAGGCGTGTGTTTTACATAAAATATTCCACTTGCTGGGCTTGGTGGCTCAGCCTGTAATCCCAGCACTTTGGGAGGTCAAGGTGAATGGATTGCCTGAGGCCACGGGTTCAAGAGCAGCCCAGGCAACTTGGCGAGACCTTGTTTCTACAATAAAATAATAATAAAAAAAATTAGCTGGGCATGTAGCATGCACCTATAGTTCCAGTTACTTGGAAGGCTGAGGTGAAAGGATCACTGGAGCCCAGAAGATTGACGCTGGGGTGGCCGTGAGCGTGCCACTGCACTCCAGTCTGAGCGACAGAGTGAGACCCCAACTCAAGTAAAAAAAAAAAAATTCCAGTTCGTTTTTGAACAACTCTTCCCCATTTTATAGATGATGACACAAACCCAGAAATGCAGAATGAGCTTTCCATGGTCACACAGTTAGTTAAGCCCATAGATCTTAACCACTATGCGGTACTGCAGTTCAAAACACACTCTCACATTTTATGTCATTTAATTTTCAAGGAGTAGGCTCTCATTCCCAGTGATTCCTCTCCTAATACTGTGATATAAGGAAGAATAAAATTATTTCTGTCTTAAAGATAAGGAAGGTGAAGCTTGGAAGTTAAATGTGTTTCCAAGTTCACATAGGTAGTGAAAAGCTGGAAATCATACCAAACTCTTCTGGTCTCTAGTTCATGACCCCTATAGCAGATGAGTCAGTTGACTAAGTTAGACTTCAGGTTCTTGATAAGTAAATCAAGCAAGGATGGACAAAAGATTTCTATTACATGATCTGCCTTTCTAATGGCTGTTAAGTACCTCTCTATCATCTGCATGTTGAACCACTAATGCTGAGCTTGCTAAGAATTTTCTTCCTATATCCACACATTACTTTTAAGCATTACTTCACTACACATTTATCCCAGAAAAATTTGGCTGATTATTGTAGCAGTTTTCTGGAAATGACATCAGGGAAGATAACAAACATTTGTGTAGTGACATTCATTTACATTTCTTTTGCATTGTTTACAGCATTCAATAGTGATGTCCCCATCATAAAATCTCATAAAATAATTTATTCAAGTAAAATATATGAAATGAAGTGATTAAAAGTATAAAAAAAGAAGTCTGGTGCATAGATATGTAACTATAACTACACTAACTTAATTTTATTTCCACTTTTTAAAATGACTTGCTTTGGTATCATATATGTATTTGTATGTGTGTAAATGTATGCATATGAAATATATATATTTAGGGAATTTGAAAACAGCTTTAAAGACAATAAAATCATTGCAGATTTTAGACACAAATGAAATGGTTAGAATTGTCACTTAGGATGATTACTCTAAGGGAGTATGCAAGTTGATCGAATGAGACAGAAATTTGAACTTGGAAGATAGAAGTTATAAACTGTTCTCAGTAAGGTATATGGGAGCTTGAACTACAATCAGAACTCCCACTACAAGAAACTATAAGGAGGGTAGAAACATAAGATTACACTGACAAATATATGTGTGAGTGCACACATGCACACACACACATGCAAACACACACACACAGCTGTAGTGTAGGAAGTCATTGAAATATTGTGATACATTTTAATTAATATAAGCAAAATAGATAATTCAGAAACTCTGGATATTTAATAAACTTCTTTTGAACCTGTCTAATGAAACATTCGTGATCACATTTAATCTCGTGTAATTTAATTTAGAGACATTTAGTTGTCTGAAAAATTGGCTCAAATTTTCATTTCATTTGCATGTTTATACACTCTCAAAGTACATTAAATGCCATTATTTGGAGGGAGTATATATGTGAGTTAATCTATGAATGAGAGGGAGGGAGATGGAAGAGAGAAGGAAAGAGAGAAGAGCCGTTTTTTCATCTGAGTGTGTTGGAGTTCTCTAGCTTTGAGCAGAGTTTTTCTCCTCCTGTCATGTGTCTAACCAAATGATTGTTGCCTTCAACCAGGTTAAAAGTTTTTTATTCAATCTACATCTAGGCAATTAAAAATTGTTTTGTATGTGGTGGAGGAATGAAAAGAAATGAAACATTTTAAAAATGTGAGTGATAAATAGACTTGTTTGAAGCATTGTGGAAACTCTCTGGGGGTGAGTAGATCATCTACTATTTTAATTGTTCCTATTGATGTGTTCTGTGTAAAGGTTCAGTATGTTCCAACATTTAAAAAAAAATGGTTACTTACAAGCTGGATTTACCAGTGTTTCAGCCACTCCAAGTAAAACGTACTGAAGAACCAGGTGAAAACAGGGCATTGAGGAAACAGTGAGCACTTTGCCTGAAAGAGGTTGTTCCACTGGAGGGAAGTGTTTTCTGCTTATTTCAAAGAAACCAGCTACTATCACAGAGGATACAGCAAAAAGATTTCCAGCAACTGAAGGAAAATAATGCAAAAGAAAAATAAAATTTAAAAAAGAGCTAGAAATTAGTGTAATAGAACATAGCATTTCTTACACATTGATATTGGGTGATGTTTCCTCAACATTTTTTGCCCCAGGAATATCCAGATGCCAGTTAACTGTGTTGTGTGGCCATCCAGAGCATAAGCTCCAACCTCAGAAAGGACTGAGTTGACTTCCTATTGCCTGACTTACTGATTATATGACTTCAGGCCAGTAACTTAAGCTCATTATCACTTTCCTCAGCTCTATGATGGGGCTCACGATGCTTAACATTGTGAGATTTAAAGAAAACATATAAGACTGCTGATATCTGCCAGGGATACCAGGACCCACCAAGGATACCAAAACTCAGAATGCTCAAGTTCCTTATATAAAATGGTGTAGTATTTGGATATAAACGACGCACATCTTTTTATATTCTTTAAGTCACCTCTAGGTTGCTTGGAATTCCTAATATAAATGTTATGTAAATAGTTGTTGTACTGTATTGCTTGGGAGATAATTACAAGAAAAAAGGCTGTACATCTTCAGTATAGATGCAACCATTCATTTTTATTTTCCTGAATACTTTTGAGTCAATGTTGGTTGAATCTGCAGATACAGAACAGTTGGATTAGCAATTATTATTATTTTTTTGAGTTGGAGTCTCACTCTGTTGCCCAGACTGGAGTGCAGTGGCCGCTCCCGGCCACCGCAGCCTCGACCTGCTGGGCTCTGGCGATCCTTCCGCCTCAGCCTTCCAAGTAGCCGGAATTACAGGCATGTGCTACCACGCCCGGTTGATTTTTTGATTTATTGTAGAGATGAGGTCTCGCTGCCCAGGTGGGTCTCGAACCCACGGGCTCAGGCAATCCGTTCACCTCAGCCTCCCAAAGGTGTGGGATTACAGGCTGAGCCACCAAGCCCAGCAGGATTAGCAATTATTATTGAAGATAAAGCAACGGTTTAAACTTTGATCCCCAAATAAGATATCCCATTCTACATACCCCCCCCCCTTTTTTTTAAAAGAGATATATATGAATCAAAAATATTTTGGAGAAATTAAAAATAAAATTATCTTCTTCATATAGTTTTAAATTACTATTTTAGACATGGTTTTAAAATAACCTTAAAGCATTATTGGTCTTCAGTTTTCTGTCATTTCTTTAATCTTCACAGAAAAGTAAGACATCTGTTAGAAAATTAAGGATGAGAAACTTTTGTTTAAGAAAATATGTCTTATACACTATGGAATATTATGCAGCCATAAAGAAGGGCAAACATATGGACAGTACAGTAGCTTGGATGGATTTAGAGTCTCTCGTACTCAGGAATCTATCACAGAAGCAAAGAACAGAGTACCATATGTTCTCACTCATATGTGGACCTTGAACGATTATCACAAGGAATTGGCAGTAGTGGGAAAACTGCCAGGGGAGAGGGGGTGGGACTGGCAGTTGAAGGAAACTGCCGGCGAGGGAAGGGCACACCTCATCAACAAGGGTACCTGAGTAATCAATATTTGTATACCTAACCCCGAATTGTACCCCACATATTTAAAATAAAAAAAGAAAATATGTCTGAAAGAGGTAAATTAGCTAGGTTAGGGGTAAAAATGCAAACAATTATTCTGATAGTGGTCAAGCTCTTCTCTTCCTTTACTTTTAAGGAATTATCTAGGAAATTTTGGTTGAAAACAAATAGGGATTTCATTACAGAGTCTATGTCTACCCCAACCATTCCATTTCTTAATTTATCATTCATATTATTGGGCTTGTTCCTATCGTTAGGGCAGAGGCAAACTTTAGCTTGATGGAATTTACTTGAAATTTAGAGATAGTCACATTTTGCTAACTTGCATATAATTTTAGATAAGGCAAAACTTTCAATTCAGAAAAATCAATCTAATGTTTAAATAGTTTATTGTTTATTTTGGTTGATAGAGAAACTGGTAGGTAAAGTTTTTGATTATAGTTTAGCATTTAAATGTATTCATACAGACTGCTCTTTAGTGGGTCCCCAAGACATGGAAGGTGCAAAAAAATGAAAAAATATGAATAACAGTTCACAAATTTGAGAAATTTTTATTACTCTTTAAAATTAAGTTCTATAAAAGTCTATCCATAGTGAAGTAGAGATTTTGGTTATAAAAATAGCTCATATAAAAATTAATTTCCCATATTATCTGCCTTTATGATAAAACTTATTACATAATCACATTTATCTAAATTATTTGGCATGTTATAAACTCATCAGAATGAATATCAATATTTCAATTCAATTTAATATTTACCCCGTTCCTCCTATTCAAGGTAGTATGCTAAATGCAGTGGGAGATAAAAGACCTTTAAAAAAATCTGTTATTTGCCATTACAGACTCACTTGCTATTGGAAAATATAAGAAGAATAATCAAGGGAGAAGGCAGATTGGGGTCAGGTTATAATAGGCATTTAATACACTTTTAAGGAATTAGAAAATTATTTTGAAGATAACAGAATCATTGAAGATTTTAGTTAGACACAAGTGAAGTGATTACAATCCTCATTTAGGATGATTATTTTAAAGGTCATGTGCTGGTTGAAAATGGGAAAGACTGGAGATAGGAAAATAGAAAGTTATAAAAATAATTCTGGTAAAGTATAATGGGGGCTTAAGCTGCAATTAGGCAGAAACATAAGATGCAATCATGTCCACTGATAAAACCACAGCAACAAAAGCAAGAGCAAGGAGGAAGCAAATGCTAGTGATAATATGAGTCCAGGTGACTGGAAAGATGGTGCTGATAATGTAATAAGACCCACAGTAGATGTGAAGAGCACAAATTTAATTTTGAGTTGAGTTGGAGGTACAAAGAGGTCATCTAAAGAGAAGTGCTCAGAAAACAATTGCAAATGTGAGTCATAGCTCAGGAGAATTTTTAAATCAAGAGAGAAAGAATAATGAATCATCTGCTTAGAGTCAGAGTTTAGGGTCAAGTGAAATTGTTAGAAGATTGGGGAGGGAGAGAAGGGGATGTCTAAGCAATGACTTCAAGCATGTATTTGGGGCAAGTAGAAAAGGAAAAGTGTCTAAGGAAAGATTTCAAAGAGGAGGATGTACAAAACAGAATTTTTGATCTTTTCCTCTAATTCATCTCCTTCACTCTTCTGATCTCCTCCAAATCTGAGGTCTCCTTTCCCCCCACCGCCTACAAATACATCTTTACTTTCTGTAGATTCTATTTCCAAAATGGAGTTGACCCTTGACAGCATGGATTTGAGCTGTGCAGGTCAACATACAGGGATTCTCTTCCACTTCTGCCACCCGTGAAACAGTAAGATCAATTTCTCCCTTGTCTTCTCCTCTCAGCCTGCTCATTGTGAAAACAATGTGGATGAAGACCTTTATGATGGTCTACTTCCACTTAATGAATAGTAAATATATTTTCTCTTCTTTATGATTTTCTTGATAACTCTTTCCTCTAGATTACTTTATTGTAAGAATACAGTATATTATACACATAACATGTAAAGTATATGTTAATCAAAATGTGTTATTAGTAAGGCTTCCAATAAGCAGTAGGCTATTAGTAGTTAAATTTTGGGGGAGTCAAAAGTATATGCAAATTTTTTGACTGTGCTGGGATTGGTGTGCTAATCCCTACGTTATTCAAGTGTCAACTGTATACTATAAGTCAATGTGCTTCTATCCATAGCCACTGCCATCATTCTAAGACATTCTCATTTTTACTCAAACTATGTACAACAGTGTATTAGCTGGTTTTTCTGTTTCCATTCTCATCCACCTCTAACCTATTAAGCACTCAGCAGTCAGAGTGATCTTATGTAAATGTAAATTGAATGTTACTCTTCAGCTTATTCCTACTATGAGTTTCCATACACTTAAGAGGTCTTGCCTGTGCTTGTTACTTCACTCTAATTGCCTGCTACTTTCTTCTCTCTGACCATGTTTCAGTCACATTGATCTTCTTTGTCTCTCTTGAATATCTTAAGCTCTTTCCCACCTTAGGGATTGTGATGTGCTCTTTCTTTGGTCTGAAACATTGTCCCCTACTCTTTACCTGCCTAACACCTTGTCTTTCAGAAATGCACACTGTAATCTAAATTAGGTCCGGCCTGTTATTTTTCCCATAACATCAATGTTTTACTATATTTATTACAATTTGAAATAAAATATTTTCAGTGTGTTCATTTGCACCATATATGTTTCAGTTACATACTTGAGAGCTTTATAAGAATTGGAGTCAAGTTTGTTTACCACTCTTTACTACAAAGAAAAGTGCCCAGGTTCACAGTAAGCAACACACACACACACACACACACACACACACACACACACACACACACATAAATGACCATAGAGTTGAATATTTTAAGAGGATAATGAAACGTGTAACAAGTCAACTGTATTGATGAGTGAATTATCAGTTACCTTTTACTTTTGTTTTTTGAGTTGGAGTCTCACTCTGTCGCCTAGACTGGAGTGCAGTGGCCGCTCCCGGCCACCGCAGCCTTGACCTGCTGGGCTCCGGTGATCCTTCCGCCTCAGCCTTCCAAGTAGCCGGAATTACAGGCATGCACTACCACGCCCGGCTGATTTTTTAAAAATTTATTGTAGAGATGAGGTCTTGCTGCCCAGGCGGGTCTCGAGCCCACAGGCTCAGGCAATCCACTCACCTCAGCCTCCCAAAGGCACGGGATTACAGGCTGGCCCACCGAGCCTGGCTACCTTTTACTTTTTACACTCAATGGAACTCCCAAGTTGAAATCAGAAAACAAGAAGGTGAGGCATGAGCAGGTGGTGAGTATGTTTAACTAGTATCATCTAATTTTCTAAGAAGTTTGGTGTGTGGGGAAGGAGAAAGCCAAAGGTTTCTTTAGAAATCAGCAGGATCACAGGAAGCCGTTTTATAAGACGTGAAAGGTTTAGTCTTGTTGGTATGCAGAAAAGAGGAGCAAGTGGAGACGGAAATAATTAAAGAAGTAAGAGCAAAAAATAAAAAATATAGAAAAGTTCTAAAGTAGGTAAGAAAGAGGAAAGGATTGAAAGTCAAAGTTTAATCATAGCAAGGAAAGACAAAAAATTATCCTTTAAAGGAAAAGAAATGTACAGAATGTTTATAATACAGAGTGCTGAGAAATAGAAAAGTGAATTTGAGGAGATATATATATTATACTTTGGTCTTGCAACTTAGAATAATCACTTGCTGAGAGTGAGTAGATGGGGATGAAATTGAGGGAACAAAGGAGGAAAGTTTCAACAACTGCAGCTGATGAGTTTAGCTAAAGATGTAGTCTTTTGTAAAATTAGAGCTGGTAGTTGTGCTTTGCAGCTTATGTAACTGAGCCTTCTTTTTTTCTGATAGTGCCAACAGCTGAACTATCTCAGATAATGGATGCACAATTTACTATGCTTCCCATTATGGTTTTCTTTTAACATTATATAATAGTAAACAATTATAATAATATTGAATTATTCAAGTTGTTTATGGAATCCCAATGAATTTTTAAATGTTTTCACCAAGAGAATAAGGCAGATGAGAATTTTTATTTTTAACTCATAAAAAACACCAAAAATCTTTTAAACACTTGTATTTTTTCATTCATATTTAATCAGAGTTAGGACTTAGATAATGGCTAAACATTTTTCTAACTGGACAGTCTTAGTAGTGGGGCTGAGTATGACTATTACTAGTTATAGATCTGTAGGTAAGTCATTGTATCTTGAGTCCTAGTTATCTTTTATATAAAAATTTGGTATTAGATACTGCATAAAGGTGAAAATTCGTTGCAAGTGGGAAAGAACTATGAAAATTTAGAGAACTTTTAAGATCCTACTCTATAGCAAGAATAGATATTTTATTCATATTTAAATATTTAAAAGGGTATAAAGACTTTTAGTTAAGATGGCTGATTGTTCACAAAAGTTTGTTTCTCTCCTCATGATTTCAGTTGTGATAGCAAAGAAATTTTTAAAGGGTAAAAATTCGAGGAAGATAAAACACTGGTAGACAAGAAATTGGAAAAATTTCTATGAAATTGGAAAGAGAAGTGTAACTGACTTAAAAAAAAGTAGTTACACCCTAAACTGACTGCTGAGGGAGAGACTGAAGAAGCATGACCCTAGTCAACCCAAAGGATCATTTGGAAGCACATGACTTGAAGGCATCAGGTATTTCAGATGGTGAGGATACATTTTAGAAGAAAAACTAGGAGGACTGGTTGAAAGTCTGTACTATGATGAGATTTCCAAGTCCAATTCTATTCCATGAAGCTAGATCAGTACCCATGCTCTATAACCTTTTCCTGCAAAAGACTGGAGCTTACTCTGCAGAAGATAAATAGGTGTGACTTTGAACTCAGAGAGAGTGAGGTTGAAAATGGAAAATAGATAAAAATTAGGAATCTGAATAATGAAACCCTATCTCACCCACCAGACACACCTCAGTCTCAGCACTAGGGACTATCCCTCAAAGTAGGAGGTTGAAGGAGACTTTTCTCCAGGAACTGAATAACTCCTTAAAAGTTTGCTCTATGTAATATTTGAGGAGAGGTGCTCACAATAACATGACTGGTTCCCTGCCAAATAATTGTACAGAGAAGCCTATACTTTGATAAGTCCCACTTATGCACATAGTCATACCATCCTCAGTAATACTAGTATATCCTCATAGTGATACTATCCTCAGTCACATTATTCTTTTATAGTCTATATGAATTGATAGTCAAAGATCACCAGACATTTGAGAAGAGTTCACAATAGAAAAAATCAAGGAAAAAACAAATAGGAAATGAAGATAATTTATAGTTTATATCCTCAGAAAGATGAGAGAATCTGACGTTCACAAAGTATGCTATAAAAAGGAATAATACGACATCTTAGAAACCAAATATGACTTCTAAAATCCAGAATCAGTAGAAAATTTGGGGATAAAGTTGAGAAAATCTCCAAAAAGTTGGAGAAACAACAACAAAAGAAATAAAAGGAAAAAGAAAAGCAAAATAAACAAGTTGTAAACATTTGAAGAAAACATATTAAGATGCTTATTGGGTTATTTTAGGAAGGTCCAACATCTCATGTACAGGAGTTCACAAAGGAATTAGAAAAAAAGTGGAAGGAGGAAAATTATTTTGTAAAACT
The DNA here is from genome assembly GCF_000164805.1 of Carlito syrichta. Lineage (NCBI taxonomy): Eukaryota > Metazoa > Chordata > Mammalia > Primates > Tarsiidae > Carlito > Carlito syrichta. Next base: position 188,135 of record NW_007246663.1, on the reverse strand, counting down.
AAAATTTTTCTAATTGAAAGAACTCACCTGGTTCAACAGTATAATGGTTGAAAAAAGATCCTTTACCAAGGCACAATAAAATGGAATTTTAGAAGATCACAGATACAAAGAAGAGCCTTCCAGTTAGGAAAAAAAGTCCTAGACACAGGAATGAGCAACTAAAGAGCACTGGACTTCTCAATAGTAATACATGTATGTTTTAATATAATGTATGCTTTAATATTGACTGTGTGGTTGCAGACAAGTCCACAAGAATCTTGTAGCTCTTCTCTTATAATTTATTCTATTATTGTATCATGCAATATTTTTCCAAATTAGACCATAATTAAATTTAACAAGTCAGAATTTATTCAAACTTAAGGTTGCACCTGCCATCTCATATTGAAGTAAAATCTATTACTAAAAAAATGGATATATTAAGATTCTTTAGGCATTGGCTAGATTTATACAATGAGAAAATGATGGGTTCTATGGGTAGTTTGATGTATGAGTCTCTGGTATGTAAGCTCACAACCATAATATGAAATTCTATTGAGTCCTTGAGAAACTCACCTTGGACCCATGATTTTGGCAAATAGGAAATTTGCTCACCTGTAAACATACGGGTATCCATGAACCATTCTGATACAGTCAGCTATAATTTTTTGTCATATGTATCTGCTGCCTTTGGGGAAGGTATTTCTCACTCACTATTTAAATGACATATGCTTTTAATTTTTGTTGTTTTCTCTGTTAGTGTGTTCTTATATTTGATCTGAGCTACCCAACTTCTGTTCGTTTATTTCTCTTTAAGCCATTGGAATGCATTTCAGGAGATTCAGCTTCAGTTTCCATTATAATTTCTTAATATAGAACAAGTAACTCATTTACATAGAGATCAGATACACAAATGTTTCTCTATAAGGTATCAATTATTGCTTCAGATGATACATTAGATGTTTTACTTCACTTCAACTTTAATTCCAATTTGATGTTACCTTTAAGAATTGCAAACACTAATGTGCTTTTATCAAACAAATTAACAACTCAGTGAATGACTTATTCAGTCCAGATATTTACAGTTTACTTCTTTCTGTATTTATACAGTTCCTTCTGTCATGTATTTCACAATGGATATACACTGTGATGATGTTTGTTGGGAAAATATGTAAGTTTGAAAACTATAGAGAAAACAATTGCCTGAGATAATATTACTCTCAGGCAAAATAACTGGATCCCTGACATGGTTTTTAGTTTATCAATCACTTTGGTTCCAACCAATAAGAAACTTTTTATGATTGCCAATTATTAGAACTAGTAGAAGTTACTGATCATGTATAAAGGGACCAATATTTGACTGTAACTGCATCAAAAAAGACTTTTAGTTAGAATGTGAATTTTCAGGATTTTATTTTAAAGAGGAAGGTCTGGCAGATATTTGAATATACTTCATCTGCATTTCAACTTAAATGTTATTTAAAAGCCAAGATAATTGCTACCTACTGTGTTGTACACTTCTGCTTTGTGTAAGACTTAATAACAATCTTAATTAGGCTAATTTTAGTCAGATTAATACTTGTGTGTGTCAGCACTAACAATTGAATGCCACATACTGCAGGATTTTAATTAATGTTAAGGAAAGGAAATACTCATGGTGTAAACATTTTTGAACTGAAAAAAGCTTAGATGAAGTATGCCCAATTATGACAGAGGATAAATTACAATGTAACCACTAGTTCTAGATTTTTAGTGAATTAAGGTTGACTTAAATAGATAAATCTATTCAAGTGTAATATTAAGAAAACACAGTCTTAACAAGACACTCCGAACATATCAAATTTTTACCTTTCACGGTTCTGGAAGGCTTAGAGATTTTTTTATAGTTAGTACTTTGACATACTTCTTGACTTCCATTGGTGATAAACTTAGGAATGTCAAACCTTGCAACAAAAACCCTTTTTCATTGCATTGTTTATGAACTAAAGAAAGAAAATAAGTTTCTTTTTCCTTTATTAAGTTTCTATTTTAGCAGGGCTTGGTGGCTCAGCCTGTAATCGGGCACTTGGGGAGGCTGAGGTGAGTGGATTGCTTGAGCCCGCGGGTTGGAGACCCGCCTGGGCAACTTGGCGCGACCTCATCTCTACAATAAATCAAAAAATTAGCCGGGTGTGGTGGCGCATGCCTGTAGTTTCAGCTACTTGGAAGGCTGAGGTGGAAGGATCACTTAAGCCCAGCAAGTCAAGGCTGCAGTGGCCATGAGCATGTCACTGCACTCCAGTGTGGTGGAGTGAAACTTCAACTCAAAAAAAAATTTTTTTTAAGCCGGGCTCGGTGGCTCAGCCTGTAACCCCGCACCTTTGAGAGGCTGGGGTGAGTGAATTTCCTGAGCCCGCGGGTTCGAGACCTGCCTGGGCAACTTGGTGAGACCTCATCTCTACAATAAATCAAAAAATTAGCCGGGCATGGTAGTGCGCGTCTGTAGTTCCAGGTACTTGGAAGACTGAGGTGGAAGGATTGCCGGAGCCCAGCAGGTCAAGACTGCGGTGGCCGGGAACGGCCACTGCACTCCAGTCTGGGCGACAGAGTGAGACTCCCACTCAAAAAAAAAAAAAAATCTATTTTGACCAGCTGGGTGAGATTTCCACATCTCTCACTCTTGGTCTGAGTTGTGATTTTGCATGTCAAACGCTAGGCATTGGCATTGTCTTCACCATCTGCCACCTTAAACTTGACAGTCCTGGAAGGGGAATGACTAAAGTGGAAGGGAGTGAATAAGAAGTAGCTGCCCATTGTAGTGACAAAGGGAATTTTTGTTTACTTCATAGTATTAATCAGAAACAGCAGTAAGAGCTCCAAATTAACACTGGTAATATAACTACTATAATTTAATAGCTATGTATAGCTGGCAATAATAATAATAATAATGATCATCATCATAATAATGTAATAGCCTTTGAAGACCTGAATTCACATGACACTATCTTGGTGATCCTTATCTATTAAATGATGGTTTATCACGAAGTTAAATACAGTATGTATATGAGGGTGCCTATGTTCAAATTAGGATCTCATAAATACACATATGTTCATTCACAATTCATATATACTTCATCCACATTTTCAGGCGCTTGAGTTCAAAGTGAAAGGAAACTTTAATATTAGAATATTTCAGTTATGTAAATTAGTAACAAAAAAGTACCCCAGGTTTGTACTTTTATGTCCTGATAAAACTTGTTAATCTTCCATAATCATAACTAGAAAGTAGAAAATTTAAGCAAATATCTAGTTTAAAAGATGCATATTATCACATTTTTATATTCCCACAGCAAAATATTATGCGAGTATGCAAATGAATGAATAAATGGAGTGTAGTTCAGAAACAACTGAAGTTAGTATTCTGTACTCAGTGGAACACAGCTCAATGCCTTTTGAAGTAAATCTGGGTTTTCCTTTTTCCTGTGCAAAAGGTCTTATTACCAGTTTTGAAGGGAAATATTTAATTCATTAACATCAAACAATATATTAGATAACTCTAACTTTTTTCCATAATCCGAGGTGAGTTAGTTGCCTGAGCTTGCGGGTTTGAGACCAGCCCAAGCAACTTGGCAAGACCTCGTCTCTACATTACATCAAAACTTAACAGGGCATGGTAGCACGCGCTTGTAGTTCTGGCTACTTGTGCGGAAGGATCCCAGAGTCCAGCAGGTAGACGCTGGGGTGACCGTGAGTGTGCCACTGCATTTCAGCCTGGGTGACAGAGTGAGACTCCAGCTCAAAAAAAGAAAAAAAGAAAAAAGAAATAGACATGATTTCAAACATGCAGGAATGGAGAATTGTCCAAAAGAAAGTTGCTGATACTTAAGGTGAATTTAAGATGTTTTTTATTTTCAGGAGAAATTTCAAATGTAGTTCTTTTAGCCAAGTTGTATAGTACATTTTCCTAAAGTTTCCCAGATTTTAAAATTTGTAATAAGTAAGCATGATTTAGGAGCTCAGATTGGGATGTTTCATGATACTGCACAAGATTGCCAAGATTTTTGACATTTTACAATATGAATTTACTTCTATTTTGTCCTGCAATCATTCTGTTTCAACAGTAAAACATCCAGTTGCTAAGGATATATACTTACTATATCTTACTTTCCTTTTGTGTCTTCAAAGTGCCCATGATAATGCTGGGCATTCATTAAATATGTACTGGTCTTTGGATTTCTATGCTGGCAGACAAAAAAGTACTTTTTAGGATTATAAGGTTTTTTTTTTAAAGATTTAATCTTTAAAACGTATTAAGATTTATAGTTTGCAAAGCCTATTGTAATAAATCAAGTTGGGGTTACTGGCTTAAGAAATCAATTAAAAAAGGTTATGCACTAAAGGCCTCTATAATTGAAGATGATAAGACAAACTAAGGTGAATTTGTTCATTTTAGTTCTCACCAAAAACAAACTCATCCTGTAGTGAGATCTGGAGTGATTTGGTTGATGGCTTTGATAAATCACAGGAAGCACACACACTAACATGTAACATCTATAAACAGAGAAGGAGCAAAAAGTGACTAGAAGACTGAATGATCTCCATAGGGGTTAAAAAAGAAGAGATTAAGAATAAGAACAGGCTAACTAAGAGAAGAGAGTCCTCTATATATCTGACCCTGACGATTTCAATTTAATTTTTTTTCAAGTAGAGGATAAGACATTAGGTTATCACTGAATATTTCTCAAAATTTTCAAACTCCTTTTGTTTTCTGTTTATGCTCACCAAACAATTAGATGTGTTCCCTGCAAATGATGACTCATAATAATAGCTGACATTTATAGAGCTTTCACTATGTGTCAGGACATGTTCTGGGCACTGATGTCATCCTGAGTGATTTGAAAAGTTTTACAGAACATCAGTAACAAAATTTATCTAGTGTATGACCCTCAATGAAAAAAAATAAGCAAGCTAATGACAGAAAAGCTTTGGTGGATTTTTCAAAGTCACCAGGAGCAGTTTAGTGGCAGAGCAGGGGCAAAAACCAGATCTCTGATTCTTAGATTGAGACTAGTTTTACTGTACCAGCACTTGTTCTCTTGTTCCCTGAAGGTTTCTAAGGGAACACAGGCAGTGGAGAGTGTGATCAAAATGAACTTTGGTTCCTTATCTCCTAGTTCAATCAAAAAAAATTTTTATTTTGTGCTTTGTTGATTGTGTTTTGAGTAAAATATCCTAACTTGCTTAACTTTAAAAAATGTTTTAAAATTATTAATACTATACACTTTACTATTTGAAGAAGTGTTTTACTGGAGCTTAAATCACAATAATAATTTTTAATAAATTTTGCAACTGGTTCAGGAATTAAAATTGTTTTGGGAGATTTATTGCCTGTGTTTATTTTTGATTAGAAGTAAGGGCTGCTTACTCAAAAAGGAAGACTATTTGGTGGTGATGGAAATTTTACTATTTCTTTGTATCGGGTATGTCTTTTTAGAAGACTTAAAAGGATGGCAAGAATACTGGACACATGTCTGGGTAGAAGATTTGAGAAGCTCGATGTTATCACTCACTAATTCATCTTCTTTCCAATTTGTCAAAATCTAACCCTACTCAGGAGTGTGTGCCTAGTTGGGATCTTTGCAGAGTTTTGTTTTAAAAAGTAGCTCGGTGGCTCAGCCTGTAATCCCTCGCCTTTGGGAGGCTGAGGTGAGTGAATTGACTGAGCCCGCGGGTTCGAAACCCGCCTGGGCAGCGAGACCTCATCTCTGCAATAAATCAAAAAATCAGCCGGGTGTGGTGGTGCATGCCTGTAATTCCGGCTACTCGGAAGGCTGAGGCGGAAGGATCGCCGGAGCCCAGCAGGTCGAGGCTGCGGTGGCCAGGAGCGGCCACTGCACTCCAGTCTGGGTGACAGAGTGAGACTCCAACTCAAAAAAAATAAAAATAAAATAAAAATAAAAAGTAGTGAAACAATTCACTTCACATGCTAATTTGTACTTACTAATGCATGCTGACAGAAATGGTCCATCTCTCTTAAAGGGAACCAGGCAGTTGCTGAAATACTCCAGAAAAGGAGCCAGAATTAGCAATGGTAGGATGCTGATGGCGTTCATTATTGCAATTGGCAGAAGAAATCCATCCAAGTTCAGGTTGGAATTCATGGTCTGCAGATAATATCCTGAAGGAATCTGTGTTTGAGAGGGAAGCAGTCATGCATTAAGACAGTGATTTACCTTTGAAGAAAGCACCCTCAGCTAGATGCCTTCCCCCTTGCTTGGATTCTGTGATAGATGAACTAGATGTTCCCCAGATTTTCAAGATGCCAATTATGAGGTGATAAGAAGTCTTCATCTGTGGCAGTAAGAGCTCTATTTAGTCTATTGACAATAGTACAGATTCTTTATGGAAGACGCTTTTGCCATTTAGCCTATCTAAAATTATGGAAAGTAATGGTGGCCCTAATTATATGCTTAGGGTAGCACATAAAAAAATCAAATAACTTAAGTTCTGCACATAAACAAAATAATTTTTCTTCAAGGATATTAATGAAAACCAGTAGAAAATATTATGGATATCTGTTTTTACCCTTATTAAAAGATGTGAACTTCAATAGATTCTTTAAATAGCACTTAATTTGGTGTCAAAATAGATAGGAATGATTTTTTCCTAAGAAGAGGGTCCCACTGTGGACACATATTACTTGTTATAGGCTGTCATTTTGTGCTCCCTGGATAGGCCTTGTTTCTATGTGAGCCAAATTACACGAGAAAGAAAGAAAACCACCCTGTGTCTTTCTTCTTTTAAACTAACTGTGTGATATCAGTATTCCACAAAGGGAACTACATAAAAAAGGTTTTTTGTGATAAAGTAAAAGACAATAAATTTAAACAAACAAAACAAAAAAATCACTGTGCTCCACCCAATACCCTCAATGTAGTGTTAGAATTCTTCATTTAAAAAATAACCCCAATGTTAACCAAAACCCTAACACTAACTTAGAGCCTCTTTGTGTTTTCCAAGTCTCAAGGTAACTGGTTATGATATCAGAACCAAGACATGGTGTCACAAAGTGGCATTTCTCCACTCTTCTATTTCATGAGTTTTGTTACATATTTATCAAGGTCATTAGTGTCACGTGGTATTTCTTTAATTCCCAGGGGCACACAAAACTACTGAGTGGCTTGAAGAGGAAGTCAAACAAATTTTCTCCTTAAGGTATGGCTCCTCCAAACAATTTTTCTTACAGTCCAAGAGCTGCATTAGGATTCCTGCCTCACCACCATTCTGGGAGAGCAACCATGCTCAAACATCCAGATGATAACTTCTCATTTGAAACCTTCTCTAACTCCTTCTCTATAATCAATTGCACAATTTGACAAGGTGTAAGGAGACTCAGAGTCCAGAATCAGTACAGCTGTTTTGGAGTTCACCAGTTGTAAGACAAGTCTATTGCTATGCTAACTGCCCAAATACAGGACAGAACCATATTTTCACTGAGATTCTTTCTATTTATATAAAGTGTGTCCTGATGACAATTCATCTTTAATCTAACGCTTAGGATAGTAAATGAGGATTGTTTTGGGTGGGTACAGATGGCAAGAGTAAAGGGAACATTAGCTAGTTCTGCCCTACTTCAGTAAAATTATTAAGCTTGGACCCCAACCAGAGGAAAATGAATGATGTATTTTAACAAAAAGAGCTGGCAGCAGAACACCTCAAAGACTGAAAGGCTCTCAGCACAACTTGGAAGTTTCTGTTACTGATTTCAAATGAGAATTATTGTTAATAGGAATAAAGTTATTATCGGCATGAATCACAGACACAGAAATCTGTTAACTTAATAATGTAGCAAAAGTACTATTAATCTTTAGTGAAGCAATATTAATATATTGCCTAATCTAAGAAAAGGCTCCAGTGTCTTGAAAGCTTGAAATCATTTCTGCTTCTGCCTCAAATTCTAAAACCATCCCCTTTTAAAATTTTAAATACTTTTATTTCATACAAGTCTCTGAGTATTCAGAAATAATTGCTGTCAATAGAGATTCATTTTCACCTTTGACTGGCCGGTAATGTCAAATGGCAACCTCATCAGCCTTAATATCAACATATTTTAGATGTATGTCTTGCAACTGAAGGTCAATAATGGCTACTAAATTTAAAATATGGAATTCTGTGATGCTTTATTCTTGTTACTTTGTCTTTGTACTAGTGGTTATTTCATCTGGGGGCAAAAAACGAACCCCAGCTTATCCTGGTGGAAGTTTCCTCTGTCTTCCTGAAGAAATACCGTCTAACCATTATCTTTGAAGTTTCTAGCATAACATTTGCTGTATGTAATTCTGGAATCAGTACAGTCCTATATCAGGAATTTTTAACCCAGTGCAAGAGAAGTATCATGGGTAATAACAGAGCATGGTCCTTGATGTCAGCCCTGATTGGGATAACTACTCTGCCATACACAAGCAGGGAGACTGGGAAGCAAGTTGCAAGTTACTTAGTGTCTCTGAGCTTCAGATTTAGGATAATATCCGTCATGTAAGCTTGCTGTGGGCCTTAAATGAGATACTGTGAAGCTATCTTTTAGAAACTATTACATAAAATAGGTGATTAATAAGTATTAGTGTTTGTTCTTTGCATTAAACTGGGCATCTAGACTTAGGGGGATGCCTAAAAAATAGTTTATCAAAATTTATTGTAATTTATGTAAAATTAAAAAATATACAATCGTTTCCAGAAAAGGCTCAAACTCAGTGGAAAGAAATATCAGATGTAATTGTATTATGAAGATAATGAATTAGCAATTTTTGCTATTTGCACAGAAAGTTTGGGGGCTGGCTATAAACTACTTAGTAATTTTGTGCTTATTATTAATTTCCCCATTCCAAGATGTTTTATGGTATTAATGCTCATACATATGGGTAATATTTCTTCTGTATTTTGTTTTTGTGCCTGCTACTATTGTCGAGTCAGGAGGGAAATCTCCTAAATCAAATTAACTTTCATTCATTATTTAGACTAAGGGTCAGCAAACTTTTCTGTAAAGAGCCAAATAGTAAATATGTCCACGTATGAGTACTGTGAAACTACTCAACCCTGCTGTCTTCATGCATAAGCCAATGAGAAAAAACAGTGAGCATGGCTACGTTTCAATAAAACTTTATTTATGGACATTGAAATTTAAATTTCATATAATTTCATGTGTCAAAAATGCTGTCTTTTAAACATTTTTTCAACCATATAAAAAAGTAAAAACTTTCTTAGCTTGCAGGATCAAATGTGGCATGCATGCTGAGGTTTGCTAGCCCCTGGTTTAGAGGAACAGGCATCGTACTGAGAGACAGGGTAGATTCTGTTTTTCCTGGCACTACTGTGCTCCTCATTCCCCACCAAACGAAAATCATTCAATTTCTTTGAGCCTAAGTTTCCTCTTTAACAAAATAAGTAGTTGGATAAGTTGATCTCTAAGGTTTTTACAGTTCTATTATTCTGTGGTTTATAAATATAACTAATTCATTAGCCTTCTAAATTTCAAGTTGGGAGTTAGCAATGATCAAAATCCCCAATTTGTTCACAAAATTTTATATACATTTATTTTTCTCTATAAACAAGTTAGTCTTTGACCATAACCACATTTTAAAAAACTTAAATCTCACTTATGAAAGATACTTTGGGTTTAGTGTTTTCCCTTGAAACAAAGAAACTAATTGCCCAGGGAACTAATAGAATGGGTGGGGAGAGAATCACTTGCTCATTAGTACTTAAGAGTACAGTGGAGGTGGTACTCAAATCAGTCAATTTAGCTACTTGTTAGCACTACTTTTTAAAGGTTTAATGAGGGAAGAAGGTAAAATCTATGACTAAAGGGAGGTTGGTAATTGCCTATAGATCTGATATTTTTTTGCACTGCTCTTAAGCTTTATGACTATGCACTCTGAAGTACTGTCTGCACCTACTGACAGACATTTATAACTCTACAAAAGAAACACATCCCAGGGTCTCCTCAGGTATGTCTCTCCCAGCTCCATTTTGCTCTTGAAATCAGATCCTGTAATGATTAGAAGCTTTTATGGGATAACACATTGGCAAGTATATGAAAAGTGCTTGTTGGGGTGATGATCCGTATTTATGTGTATGTTAACATGCAATCATTTTGCTGTTGTTGGAGCAGTATCCTTTACCTGTCCTTACCTGCATGAGACACATTCTGTATAAGAGCTGAAAAATGAAGAGAGGAAGAAGGGTGAAGAAAAATTTGATGTCTTCCACAGGAAGCTTACTGCAACGGTCACTATATTTTTCTTTGGTGAGGTCTAACCAGTTTGTCACATTTCTGCCAAGATGGCAATATTGCAGGCAGTATATTTTCAGTGCATTAACAAATACCCCAAAGATTGTCAGGAGAGAGAGACCTGCAAATAATTGGAAATATTACTTATTAGTGTAGGAATCATTTTCCAGTTTTCCAGGATGCCAATCAGAAAGATGACAATTGCAAGAATGAAGGCAAAGTGACTGAGGAGGTTTTATCACCCAAGGAGTCAGATTCAAAGGAACAAACTTCTGACAAGGATTCTGGCATCCTGATGACCAGCCCAGGGTGGTACCTGACAGGTGATGTAAAAAATGAAAAAGGTAAGATCAATGGGAACATAATACAAAGGCAAGAAAAATGACAAAACAGCAAAGTAAAAAATTTCAGAATCACTCAGAAGTCTCTATCTTTAACTCATTAATGAATATGATAACCTGAACTTTTTTTTACATCCTTAATACAAAGACCTGGTACTATTTTTTAATATGAATTATTATAAATAATCCTCACTTTACTTGGCAGGTAGAGGGTGGGTTCTTATTTTGACATGGAGATGAAGGGAATTGTATTCTCATTCTCTGCTTTGACTTTATCCTTTAATTTCAGACATAGGGTTAAACTTTGAACTCTTTAAATGACTTTATACATGTTGATAGTGTCACTAAAAGTTCAGATTGAATTAGTTGGCTTCTGACTTTTCCAGTAGTTTCCTCTGGGTTTATATGGCTGTCGCTTTAGCATCAGACAGCATTTTATTGCTTCAGATGTTAGCAGTCACTTACTGCTAGTGATTTGCAACTTCTTTGTTGCTTCTTTTATGATCTTTCAGATTCTACCTTTTCTTTGACTCCATTAGGACTTCCTGATACAATGACAGATAAGAGACCCCCGTTTAGGTAGCAGTTCAGCTGTGCCATCATGATTGCTACAATTTTTCATAGCACTCCCTTTGACCAGATAAATCCCTTCACAAATTATATAGACACAAAACTATTGTTGCAGGATAAATGGTATAATAAATGTGAAAATGTTTGAGCTTCTCCAAGAAAGGCTGCTATAGAAATTCAAAGTATAGTTTGATCATTTTGACTGTGTTCAATTTCCTATAATAAAATCCTAGATAAAATGCACTAAAACCAAATTTATTTAGATGCTGTAAAGCATTGGTTTTTATATTTAAATAAAGAACACAATATTTCTTTGTATGATTATAAAGTGATTATATTGATTTGATCTGGTTTTTTTCTTCAAGAGTTATAAGGGAACCATTATGTCAGCTTTTGATTAATTGGGGAAGCTGGGGGCCTGGTAATTGAATATGGAGCCTTTCACCTCTAAGTCACTGAATCAAATCCAGCCCAAATTGGTAGTGACCAAGAGTGATTACAGCTATGGCTCTTTGGTGGCCTTTGTGAAGTATGCTTAGGTCATGTGGAAGTATGTCAGGATACATTCTGATGGGAGATAGGCTCATATCTATAGTCATTATTGCCTCTTCTTAGTCACTATTACCAGATGTAGATGAAAGTTCAGAAATTGATAAGGCCAAGAAGCCTCTCATGGAGTACCTGTGAGAGGCCAAGTTTTGTGCTTTTAGTAAAGAAGTAATCAGGATGGCTCTTTATTATTGCAAAAAGAGCTGCTCTATTATGAGACTTTCCTAGCTATTTCAATTAGTTTACTTAAGAGTTAAGTAAAATGAGAACTGAGAATGTGTTGATGAACAGTCTAGAGACTGAATTTGAACAGACCTGGGCTAGGTGGCTTAACTTCCTGATATTTCCTTACACTCTTTTCTCTGTTGCCCATCAACCTGCTTTCTAAAAACGCTTGCAAAATGGGTGCTGTGTATATAGTATGGTTATTATTAACACTGATTCAAATTACTTTATGCTTTCAAATAGGTTTTATTATTAAATGGCAAGTGCTTGCAGGATATAAGACTATTTCCAAGGATATTTCCCCCAAATTCCCTCCAATCTTTAAAATTCAAGAATTTGTATTGAATATAGTATATTTTAAACTCACTATCCTTTTTTTGTACAAATGAATTACTATTTGTTGTAAGATAAACTTGGATCTGCTTCTCTTATTGATACTTCAATTTTATTAAGTAGTTTAATGTTATTGTCTTATTTCTAAAGAGAGGTAGCTCAGATAAGTTCTTCTCCAACTGTGTTAAAAATTAAGTTTTCAAAAACCTTCTCAACTATCATGGTTAATATATTTGTGCAATACAACAAAAATAAAATACTTAAACATAAAATAATCAAAGACATACAAAATATAAGTCCTGATATTTTTATTATTAGATTCAACAGACATAAGTTATAACTTTGCAAAAATATTACTACATGTTTTCTCTCTGTCTGTATTTATTTTATTGCATACATGAAACAAACAGTTCATCAGTCAACACTGCTCCATGAACCAGGCTGTGAGTGGCACTGTCTTCAATTTAATATACACTTTGAAAAATGAATTGGTTTAAACAAATTAAATCATATCTGATACAGTGATATGAAATAACAACAAAATGACTGAGAAACAAGAAGTGATTATGTATGAATGAGGTCAAAAACTCTAACTAGCACAGCAAGTGCACATAATTGATGCCAAGGAAATGCCAGGGCAATCATTCATTCCTGTCACATGTTTATTGAGTATCTACTATGTGTCAGGGACTGTTTTAGACCCTGGCACTAGCAGTGAACAAGATCTATGAACTCCCGAGTATTTGTGGTGGAGGGGAAACACTATAAATAGGAAAATATCAGGCAAATTCTGTTAAAAGCTCAGTGGGCTGATATGATAAAGACCTGTTGTGGGGGTAGGAAGTAGAAGAGATCTCTTAAAGAGTATTCATGTGAACTGAGGATTAAGTCAGTGGAAGTAGGCAAAAAGACCTGGAGGAAACATATGCCAGGAACACATGAAGTAGAAATGAGCTGGGAGAGCTTCAGCTACCGTAAAGACCAAAGAAGCAATAGCTCAGTTAATGAGAAGATTGGGAGGAAATACAGTCTATGAGTAGGTCAGGGGTCAGACCACCTAGGTCAAGGTAAGGAACTTGAAGTCTATTCTTAGTATTACAGGAAGCCAGTAAGAAGTTCTAAACAGAGTAGAGATGTCATATGTTGTATTTCTTTTTTTAAAACTTACTCTGGAACCCTGGTAACTTTGTAGATAACTAAGTTTAGGGGACAATAGAAGGAACTGGAAGACAGGCAAGAGATAGTGATGGCCTTGACTAGTACAGTAATAGTAATGAAGAGAAATGAACAGAATGAAATGTATTTTTGAACAATCAAAATTTTTTATGTGGCATGGGAGTGAAATAAGAAGATTTGAAGATGACTATTTTTTTCTACTTAAAAGATTTTGGTGACTTTATTGAGAAGGAGAAAATAAGAAAGGAGTCAGTTTGCAGTTGGGTGAATCAGAAGTTGAGTTTTGGTGCACACTGAAAAATTATTAGATAGCCAAGTCAAAATGTCAAATAGGAAGTAGAATATATGCTTTCCAAGGTGAAGAGAGAAGTCAATATGAAATTGAGTGTATGGCATATAGATGGCATTAAAATCCATGGGACTAGAGCTTAAGGAAAGAGGATGGGCAGAGAAGAGACAGGATCCCGATAATGGATCCTAGGGCTTCACATCAGTCAGGAAATTATCACAGGAAAAATGCTAGCCAAGGAGACAGAAGAGGAAGATGATGTACTAGATGAGTTGTACAAAGGAAGGAAAGTGGAGAAATAATAAACCTAAGTTGATCAACTGGATTGAGAGGAAGCCGGTAGGCCAATGAAAGAGTGCAAGAAAAGGAACTCCATGGTAATCTGTCTACCCAAGGAAAGTGGCAGTTATCCCATGAAACCTAGTTACAACTGAATGTTAAGATGGATGTCCTGTTGAAAACATCACAACTAAACATTACACCACATCCTTGGATTAAATTATTAGGCTTGATAGAAAGCTCATGACTTCTATACAAATAATTTTGAGTGTCATTTAGACTTAGTCATAAAAAGGTCTATTATCATTATAATTCTCAAATTGCTTTTCTGCACCAGAAGCAGAAATGAGAGGTTGAAAAAAAAAAGAAAACTGAAATGAAAAATTCAACTGAGACTTCAAACTCTGGTTTAAATGTGCACGGCAAACACACCAGGCGTGCACATTTTAAAATAAAACAGATGAGCTATTTTAAATGTTTTATTGCAAAACTTAAAGATTTTAGTTATTGCTATTAAAAAAAACTTCTAGAAAGCTATTTTCCTATTCTTTGTACCTCTAAGTCCTTGGCACTGATGTTCTTCTCCTCTGACCTTGATCTAATCATGAATATCTATGCTACTTAATTATAATAAAAAAAGCCTACATTGCACTCTAGATGGTAGATGCACATTTTTTCTTCTTTGGTCACCTGCCAGTTCTCAAAATTATAGCAGTGGGAAGAAATGCAAATGAAGGCCGTGCTTGACAGCTAAACGTAATGGAATGCATGGTCCACATTTGAAAAGTTACCTTAAAATAAAAGGTAGCATATAAAAAATCATTTCTTTAAGGTCACCTATGGCTTTGAATTACAGCTTTGAGGAATTTCCAATTTAGTCATCCAAGAGGAAGAAGCCAAAATAAGGATTATATACTTTGCTAGAGGGAAGACTAGCAGAGTTTTACTGCATCATAGTTGGGTTATTTTAGAAATTAGAAAGAGTAAACAAAACAAAACCCCCAAATATTCATTTTATAGAACCTTGTGTAAAGTCATCCACTGGTAAACATTTTATGTTAGTTGCATTTACAACTAGTAAAGTTTTGTTTTGTTAATATCCAAAAAAATTTGCCTTATTACTTATAAAATACATACTATATAGACTACAATAAGCTGACAGTAAACAGAGCTGATTATATAGATCTGTATTACATGAAGAAAAGCTGCATTTTTTAATTCAAATGAATATCTTTTCAAATAGGAGATGGCAAAACAAATGAATGGATGCCCAACTTATTTAGAAAATTTGAATCTAAAAATAATATATATGTATGTATACATATGTATGTATTTGTGTGTGTGTACTCACAAAAACTCAAAATTATCTGATAATTAAACACATCAGAAAACGCCAAAGTGGTTTTTCAACAAAAAGCATTTACTTTACATTTTCCATGAGACTGACACTTTTTTGCATACTGATCCCATATTATAGACTACCAGGAAGACAAGTATTGTTAAGCTGTGGTCCACAAACCACAGAACTTTGAGAAACAGGCATGGGGCTTCTGTGTAGCGTCTTTTCGTTTCTTTTCTTTTTTCTTTTGAAAATGTGGGATACAAATCAGCATTAGGTACATAAATGGTCTATGTACAGGTGAAGTTTGGACCTCCCATTGGTCCTCACTTTACCTGGTTTAAGATCAGGTACTCTTGGAGATGTTATGTGCCCTCCTTCCCTCCCCTGGCAGTATCTCACTGTTGCCAATCTCTTTCTTGTAGCATTATAATAAATATTCAAGGTCCACTGATGAGTGAGAACATGTGACACTCAATTCTTGTTTCTGTGCTAGATCATTGAGTATGATAGACTCTAATTCCATCCAAGTTTTTGCAAAGTCCATCATTTTGTCCTTTTTATGGCTGCATAATATTCCATCATGTATATGTACCACATTTTTTTTTAATCCAGTTCACTTTCGATGGGCAGCACAGTTGGCTTCATGTTTTTGCAATTGTGAGCAGTGCTGCAATAAACATGTGTATGCAGGTATCTTTTTTGTAGAATGATTTGAGTTCCTCTGGGAATACTCCCAGAAGGAGGATTACTGGATCATATGGAAGGTTGATTTTCAGATATTTTAGAAATCACCACACTGTTTTCCACAGAGGTTGTACTAGTTTACATTCCCACCAAAAGTGTAGAAGTGTTCCCTTTTCCCCCGCATTCTTTCCAGCATCTGTTGTTTTTAAGTTATGGTTGATGGCCATCCAGACTGGAGTTAGGTGATATGCAAATGTGGTTTTGATCTGCATTTCTTTGATGATTAGTGAGGCTGAGCATTTTTTCATGTATCTGTTGGCTGTTTGTATGTCTTCTTTTGAGAAATGTCTATTCATGTCTTTTTTCCACTTTTTTATTGTTGTTGTTTGGGTTTTTCCTTTCTGTACATCTGAGTTCCTTGGAGATCCTTAACGTTAGGTCTCTGTCAGATAAACAGTTGGCAAATATTTTTTCCCAGTCTGTGGCTGTCTCCCTGCTTTCTTGATGGTTTCTTTTGTTTCGCAGAAGCTCTTCAGTTTTATAAGGTCCCACTTGTCTATCTTATCTCTTCTGGCTTGGGCTTTTGGAGTTTTGATCAGGAATTGGTTGCCTATTCCAATATCTATACAGGTGTCTCCTGCGTTTTCTAAGAATCTTATCATTTAAAGTTTTATATTTAGGTCTTTGATCCATTTAGAGTTGGTTTTTGTATATGATGATAGGTAGAGGTCCTGTTTCATTCTTTTACATGCAGCCAGCCAGTTTTCCCAACATTGTTTACTGAATAAGTTCTCTTTCCAGTGGTGGTTGTTGGTGGTTTTGTCAAAGATGAGTTGGTTAAGAAATTGAGGTTTTGCTTCTGGAATCTCTACCCTGTTCCATTGGTCTATATGACTGATCAATGCTCCACCACCTCAGTTTGTGGTATAATCGAATGAACTCCAGCCTGAGAAAAATAAGACTTGGGTTCTGGTTCCACTTCAGCTATCTTCTGTGATGTCTTGAGCAAGTCATTTAATTGAATTATGTCTCTGTTTCAGCACTAAGTTTAACAGTCATAAACACTGATAGAACATTTACCATATTCCAAGTATTTATAAGACACAGGAGTTTCTAATTTATTCATAAATAGATAATTTCAACATATGTGATAAATGAAATGGTAAAATTATGCTCAGGGTGCTGCAGGAACAGAGGCAAAACTTTCAGTAACCTTTCCCCCTACCTTATGGGTATGTGGTAAAAATAAAGTAACATTGATGAATGTGGTTAATTTTTAAAAATATTCTTAGTGCATTCCTATGAGTGGTAGTTGTATAGATAAGTAGCAGAAACAGTTGGTAGTACTAAAATGGAAATATGTTATGAAATAAGGTCAGAATTAAACAAGATGAATAGATTGACTGACCAAAGGAACAGAACAGAAACTCCAGAAATGCTAGTGAAAGTATACAATAAAAATGACATCTCAAATCAGTGGGAAAAATATGGCCTTTTTAATAAGCAAGGTTAGAATACATTAATATTTACATGAAAAAATATATAATTGGGTTTATTCTTAAAGTTTTTTCTAATATAATTTCAAAATGGGTCAGGATGTAGAGAAAAAAGGAATACTATGAATGCTAAAAGAAAATGTGAATGAATTCTTTTGTAATCTGAAAGCAAGTAAAACTTTTTTACCATGACTCAGAATTTAGAAACAAAAAGAAACTTATTTTATTATAAACATAAACACCAACAAAAGATAAACAAAAGATGGAAAAATATCACAAGAAGAAAATTTAAAAGATATAGATGAGAAATAATGTCTGTAACATTTGTCATAGACAAAGAGTTAATACCTTCTGATAAAAAATCATCCAAAATTGACAAGAAGTAAACCACAAAACAACATACTCTTAACAAATGTGTCAAAGAAAATATCATGAGGGAATTTAGAAAACATCTGGACACAAATACAAATAAAAACACTACATAT
Organism: Carlito syrichta; assembly: GCF_000164805.1. Taxonomy (NCBI): domain Eukaryota; kingdom Metazoa; phylum Chordata; class Mammalia; order Primates; family Tarsiidae; genus Carlito; species Carlito syrichta. The sequence continues at coordinate 170,123 of NW_007246663.1, read as the reverse complement.
CAAAACGTATGGGATGCAGCAAAAACAGTAAATACTAAGAAAGAAGTTTAAAATGGTAAATGTTTACAAGGGTATCTGCATAATGAAAATTTGTGTACCTAACCCTGAATTGTATCCCACATCTTTAAATTAAAAAATGAAATAAAATGGTAAATGTTTACATTAAAAAATAATGATCTTAAGTCAATAATTTATGAAACTAGAGAAAGAATAGACCAAAAACTTTTGGTTAAGAAATTAGAGAAAGAATAGATCAAATTCAAAGTAATAAACAGAAAAAAAAATTAGAGCAGAAATCAACAAAATAGAAACTAGAAAAACTATTTAAAAACTCAATGAAACTCTGTCAGTCTTCTAAAAATATTCACAAAATCGACAAGCCTTTATCTAGACTAAGAAAAAGGGAGAAGACTCAAAGAACTAAAATTAAAATGAAAGGAGACATTGAAACTGATGTCACAGGAATAGAAAGGATTATGAGTGATTACTATAAGCAATTATACACTAGTAAATAATATAACCTAGAAGAAACAGATAAATTGCTAAAACATACACCCCACTAAAACTAAATCATGAAGAAAAATAATCTGAAAAGATCTACAACTAGTGAGAAGATTGAAACAGTAATCAAAAACCTCCTCCCCCCAAAAAGCTCAAGACCAGATGCAGTCACTAGAGAATTCTACTAAACATTTGAAGAAGAATTAACACCAATCTTTCTCAAACTCTTTCAAAGACTCCAAAAGGAAAGAACATTCCCAAATATTTTATGAGGCCAGCATTTCTCTGATATCAAAACCAGACAAAGAGATAATAAAATTACAGATCAGTATCACTGATGAATATTGATGCAAAGATCCTAAACAAAAATCGTAACAAACCAAATTCAATAGCACACGAAAAGTCTCAAACATCACAACAAAATGTAATTTATACCTGCACTACAAAGATGTTTCAGCAAACAAAAATTAATCAATGTAATATATCACATTAACAAAATGAAGAACAAACAACCCCATGTGATCATCTCAACAGATGCAGAAGAAACATTTAGCAAAATTCACATCCTTTCATGATAAGAACACTCGACCATCTAGGAATAGAAGAAAACTACTCAACATGATAAAAGTTGTTTATGGAAGCTTCATAGCTAACATTATACTTAATGGGAAAGACTGAAAGCTTTTCTCATAAGATTGGGAACAAAGCAAGGATGAATACCTTTGCCACTATCACTAAACGTAGTGCTACAAGCTCTAGAAAAAACAATTAGACAAAAAAGAAAAAAAGCATACAAATTAAAAAAAAAAAAGAAGTAAAATCAGCTCTATTCACACATGACATGATCTTATCGATACTAAGTCTTAAGGATTCCACAAAATACCATTTGAATTAATAAAGGAATTCAACTGAGTTTCAGGATATAAAATCAACATTCAAAAATCAATCATATTTCTATATAATAATGATGACTGATTTGAAAGGAAATCAAGAAAACAATCTGATTTACTATAGCATCAAAAAGGATAAATACTTAGGAATAAACTTAACCAAGAAGCTGAAAGACTTGCATATTGCAAACTATAAAACTTTGCTAAAAGAAATGGAAGAAGATACAAATAAATGGAAAGACATTTGTGATTTTTGAATTGGAAGTCTTAATATTGTTGAAATGTACACACTACCTAAACTGATCTACAGATTCAGTGCAATCCCTAACGAAAACCCAACAGCATTTTTGTTTCAGAAATATATATTTTAAAAAAACCTTAAAATTCATATGGAATTTCAAGGGACCCTGAATAGTCAATACAATCTTGAAAAAGACAATCAAAATCGGACATCTCACATTTCCTGATTTCAAAACATTCTACAAGGCAGCATAGTCAAAAGTTTGTAGCTCTAACATAAAATATGTAGATTTATAGACCAATGACACAGAATAGAGAGTCCAGAAATATACCTTTTTATATATGGCCAAATGATTTTCAGTGAGGGTGCCAAGACTACATAATGACAAAAGGGAAGTCTCTTCAACAAATAGAGCTGGGGAAATTGTACATCCACACCCAAGATAATGAATTTGGACCCTTACCTTATATCATATACAATAATTAACTCAAAGTGAATTAGAAACTCAAAATAGGTCTATTAAAATCCTAGAAGAAATATAATTATTAAACATGCAGAGGAAAACTGGAAAAAATCTTCATAATGTTAGATTTAGCAATGATTTATTGGATATGACACCAAAAACACATGCAACAAAATAAAATAGACAAACATTAAAAACTTGTGAGTCAAAGAAAGCAATCAACAGATTGAAAAGGCAACCTATGAAATGAGAAAAAATAATGGCAAAACATATATCTGATATGGGGTTAACATCAAGAATATATAATGACCTTCCACAACTCAATAATAAAAAAATCTTATTTAAAAATGGTCAAAGAACTTTAACAGACATTTCTTCAAAAAAGATTTATAAATGACCAATACATGAATAAAAAGATACTCAACATCACTGACAATTAGGGAAATATTCATCAAAATTATAATGAGATATCAGTTGACACATATTTCTTCTAATATTGGATGGCCAATGTTAAAAGAACAGAAAAATAAAAATGTTGAGGATGTGAAGTGTGAATAACCCTTGTGCACTGTTGGCAGAAATGTACAATGGTGCAGCCATTATGAAAAAATGGTATATACATGTACAATGAGTACTTATCTACTTAATCCTTAATTGTACCACATCTTAAAAAAATTAATACAAAGAAAAACAGTATAAAAGTTTCTCAAAAATGTAAAATAATCCCACTTTTCAGTATATATCCCAAAAAATCCGAAACAGGATATTAAAAAGATATTTGCATACCTATATTTATCTCAGTGTTATATACATTAGATAAGAAGTAGAAGAAATTCAAATATCTATCAATCGATAATTAAATAAAGAAAACGTTATATATATGCATGTATATAGTGGAATATTAGGCAGCATTAAAAAAGGAAATCTTGTTGCATGCTACAACATAGATAAACCTTGATGATATTAGGCTAAGTGAAATAAGTCAGTAATAAAAAGACAAATACTGTATGAGTCCACTAATATGAAGTATCTAAAGCAATTAATACAAACAGAAATTGGAAATGCAGTTAGTTACCAAGGGCTGGGAGGAGTGGAGAGGAAAAATTAGTGTTTGGTGGGTATAGAGATTCAATGTTGTAAGACAAGTAAGTTTTAGAAATACGTTAAATAACAATGTGAATGTACTTAACACCACTGAACTGTGTACACTTGAAAAAATAATTAAGATGACTTATTTCACCTAACGTAGTGTTCTCCAGTTCCATCCATGTTGCTGCAAATGACAGAATTTATTATTTTTTATAACTGAATACTATTTCAGTGTATATAGACACCACGTTTTCTTTATCCATTCATATGTTGTTGGATCCCTAGGTTGTTTCCATATCTTGGCGATTGTGACTAGTGCTGTAATAAGTATGGAAGTGCAAATATCTCTTAGATATATTAATTTCCTTTCCTTTGGCTAAATGGATGGAACGGGAGGACATTATGTTAAATGAAGTCAGCCAGGAAAAAGTTAAACATTGCATGTTCTCATTCATATGTAGAAGATTAAAAAAAGTTGATCATATAAAAGTCAAAAGTAGAATAGAAGATACTAGAGACTGGGAAGGGTAGAGGAAAAGAAAAGGAGAGATATGGAGAGATTTTTTTAAAAGATACACAATTACAGCTAGATAGGAAGAATAAGTTCTAGTGTTATATACCACTGTAGAATTATTATTATAGTTAATAATAATATATAATTTCAAACAGCTAAAAGGATATTGAATATTTCCAACACAAAGAAATGATAAAATGTATGAGGTGATGGGTATTCAAATTATTCTAATCTGATTACTATACATTATAGGTATAGTAAAATCACTATATATAATTAATGTACATACATGGATATATGCAATGAAAATCACTATATATAATTAATGTACATACATGGATATATGCAATTATTATGTGTCAATTAAAAAAAAAAACCACTACACTTAATGATCCTGATGGCAGAATACCTGAACTGGAAATTACATGTTTTTCTTATACATTAAAAAAAATTGATTAAGATGATAAATTGAATATTATATGTTTTTTGCCACAATAAAAAAATCACAACCCTATAGAAAAGATGAACTAGCAATATGAACAGAGAGTTCACTGATAAAGAAATACAAATTGCTCTGAAGCAATGAAAAAATGCTCAACTTTTTTCAAAATAAGAAAAACATATTAAAACATCAAGATGAAACCATCAAGAGAGCAGGGAGACAGCCTACAGACTGGGAAAAAGTATTTGTCAACTCTAGGTCTGACAAAGGCTTAACATCCTGGATCTACAAGGAACTGAAACGTACTGAAAAGAAGAAAACAAACAACCCCATTATAAAATGGGCAAAAGATATGAACAGACACTTCGCAAAAGAAGACATCCGAGCAGCCAACAAACACATGAAGAAATGCTCAACCTCACTAATCATCAGGGAGATGCAAATCAAAACCACACTGAGATACCACCTAACTCCAATCAGAATGGCAATTATCATCAACTCAAAAAATAACAGCCGCTGGAGAGGGTGTGGTGAAAAGGGAACACTTCTACACTGTTGGTGGGAGTGTAAACTAGTGCAACCTCTGTGGAAAGCAGTGTGGCAATTCCTAAAAGCTCTAAACATCAACCTTCCATATGACCCCGCAATCCCCCTACTGGGAATATACCCTGAAGAACTCAAATCACTCGATAAAAAAGATACCTGCACACGTATGTTTATCACAGCGTTGTTCACAATAGCAAGAACCTGGAAACAACCATGCTGCCCATCAAAAGAGGACTGGATTAAAAAAATGTGGTACATATACACGATGGAATACTACGCAGCCATAAAAAAGAACAAAATCATGAATTTTGCAGCAACCTGGACGGAACTAGAGTCTATAATACTGAGTGACCTCTCACAGAAACAAAGATCCGAGTATCACATGTTCTCACTCATATAATGGACCTTGAACATCCAATGTAATACTATAAGAAAATGACTGATGGTACTGGGAAACTACGGGGGGGAAGCGGATGGGATTAACAGTAGCAGATATCTGTCTGGGGATGGGAAAATACCTCTTATCAACAGGGTGTCTGAATGAAACGTAATTGTACACCTAACCCTTAACTGTACCCCACAAAACCATAATAAAAAATATTGATTAATTAAAAAAAAAAACAAAACATCAAGAAATCATTTCCTAGTCTCAAATTGGTGAAAATTCCAAAGTTTGACAATATACTCTGTTGCAGAGACTGTGGGAAAATAGACATTTGTATACATTTTTAATAAAAACACAAAATAGTGGTACAATCACTATAGGAAGAAATTTGGCAACATATAGCAAAATTATATATGGAGTTACTTTTTGATTTAGCAATCCTCCTAGGAATTCATCCTAAAGATGTACTGCATCCTCCCCAAATGTAAAGAGAAGTACACACCAACCTATTTATTAAAACCTGTTTAACATAGCAAATGTAAAGAAACCCAAATGTTTATCCATATGGAACTGGTAAAAAAAGGGAAAAAAAGTTTATCACACAATGGAGCACTATACAGCTATAAAAAGGAATGAGGAATTTAAAAATATACAATTATAAAGTGATCCCCAAGATATATATTAAATTTAAAAAGCAGATGAGAAAAGAGAATGATATGTTACTGCTTATATCAGAATGGGAAAAATATATATACGTGTATGTATTACACATTTTAATATTTGCCTTCAGTAAGAAATGGAAGAATAAACCATAAAAAAAATCAAAGATGCAATAAAAGACAGCAAGAAGCTTTCTGAAGGACTCAGGCATTAACATGAAAAGGATCTCACTACCAAATATGGAAAAATTTGAGCATTATAACTGTAGTCGATTAAAACACATCAAAATGTTTAAGTCTGTGAATTCATAATAATAGTATTTTTAAAAAATCCTTAATAGGCCATCTTTGCAGGATGTTAAAGTGCAACTCATTAATTTCAAATAATGGAAATAATTTAACAGTTTTTCTCATATAAGTTATACCTCTGTTTAAGTAACTGAACAGGAGATATTTCTCTTTATAGAATTATTTCAGTTAATAAAAGAGGAAGAAACGCAGAATGTCGCCACCTTGCAACTTCCATTGGAGTAGTGGATTTAGGTAAAAAATCATCAGTAGATATTATGCAAAAACGGATATTATGCCTCTTTACTGAAGTGCATAATGTCATCTGTGAAGAAATTCGGCCAAAAAAAGAAATTTGAATCTGATCAGGTATCTAGGTCTATTAAAAAATCTGCAGCCGGGCTCCGTGGCTCAGCCTGTAATCCCGCGCCTTTAGGAGGCTGAGGTGAGTGGAATGCCTGAGCCCACGGGTTCGAGACCCGCCTGGGCAGCGAGACCTCATCTCTACAATAAATCAAAAAATCAGCCGGGCGTGTAGCGCATGCCTGTATTCCGGCTACTCGGAAGGCTGAGGCGGAAGGATCGCCGGAGCCCAG
>NW_007246663.1:120419-163301 GCF_000164805.1 Carlito syrichta | reverse complement strand
CTGACAAAGGCCTAACATCTAGGATCTACAAGGAACTCAAATGTGCTGAAAGGAAAAAAACAAACAGCCCCTTTAAAAAGTGGACAAAAGACATGAATAGACTCTTCCCAGAAGAAGATATACGGGCAGCCAACAGACACAGAAAAAGCACTCAGCCTCACTCATCATCAGAGAAATGCAAATCAAAACCACATTGAGATACCACCTAACCCCAGTAAGAATGGCCATCATTAATAAAACAAACAACAACAGATGCTGGCGAGGATATGGAGAAAAAGGAACGCTTCTACACTGCTGGTGGGAATGCAAGCTCGCACCTCTTTGGAAGACAGTGTGGAGATTTCTGAAAGAACTAGAAATTGACCTTCCATATGACTCAACAATTCTCCTATTGGGAATATACCCAGAGGAACTCAAGTCGTTCTACAAAAAAGATACCTGCAACGTATGTTTGTTGCAGCTCTATTCACAATAGCAAAAACAGGAACCAACCACATTGCCCATCGAAGTCAGACTGGATAAAGAAAATGTGGTACATATACACAATGGAATATTATGCAGCCATAAAGAGGGATAAATATGTGGACTTTGCAGCAACTTGGATGGATTTGGAGTTGATCATATTCAATGATCTATCACAGAAACAAAGAACAGAGTACCATATGTTCCCACTTATAAGCGGACCTTGAACAATTATACTATAAGAAAGCGTTTGGCAGTAGTGGGAAATTGTCAGAGAAGGGGGGTGAGGTTGGCAGTTGAGGGAAACTGCTAGGGGAGGGAGAGGCATACCTCATCAACAAAGGTACCTGCATAATCAATGTTTGTATACCTAACCCTGAATTGTACCCCACATCTTTATAATAATAAAAAAAGAAATAAAATAAATGTTCAGATTTTCATAAAAATAAAGATAAAATGCATGGGGAATGTATATGCTATAGAAAAAATATATGGTTTAAGGGACACATCTGACATTTGGCATGTAGGAAGCTTATTTTGATTTGATTTGAACAAACTATAAAAAGAAAAAAAATTAATTAAAAATGGAAACAATCAGGGAGTTTTTAACAGAGACCAGATATTTAATGGAGTTAAGAAATTATTTCTGGCTGGACATGGTGGCTCGTGCCTATAATCCCAGCACTTTGGGAGGGCGGGGTGAGAGGATTGCCTGAGCCCATGGGTTCAAGACCAGTCTGGGCAACTTGGCGAGACCTCATCTCTACAGTAAATTAAAAAAAAAATTTTAGCCAGGTGTGGTGGTGCGTGCCTGTAGTTCCAGCTACTTGGAAGGCTGAGGTGGATCACCTGAGCCTAGCAGACCGAGGCTGTGGTGACCATGAGTGTGCCACTGCACTCCAGCCTGGGTAACAGAGTGAGACTCCAACTCAAAAAATAAAAATAAATAAAGAAAAAAGAAAAAACAAATTTTTCAAACACATGTGTATATGTGTGTATGAGAGAATAACATCGTGATTATGTTTTTAAAAGTTATTTCACTTTTATGTATATATACTCACATGTATAAATATATTACCATATGTCAATAAATACATTAATGAAATGCTCTAATATTTAGTGTTTGCTTCAAAATTACCACAGTGCTTGCAGGAAAAGTGAGTGAAGATGAGTTGATAATTGCTGAAGCTGAGAGCTACATAGGTGAGGTTCACATGTTTCTTTTCTGCTTTTGTTTATGCTTAAAATATTCCATTACTAAAACTTTCTCAGCAAGCGAAAAATAAAAGGGGCTAGAGAGTATAGACCCTGTTGCTGTGAAGGATAGCAATTGTCAGAATCTTCAAATTCTCTGAGTTGAACGAAACGTTATAGGGGACCAAAGTGGAAAGAGATTTGTCAAAGAACAATACAAACAACAAAAAAATTAATGTGAAGTATAATTTACTTACATTTTTCTGGCTGATAAATCAGGTTATGGGACATCATATGAAGAGTTATCAGAGTCATAAGTGTAGACATAAAAGGAATAAGTAAAACAAGGGCCCAGGTCCCTGAGTACTGGATGTAAGATATTCCCAGAAAGACAACAGTTGAATTTAGGTTCATGAGCCAAAAAAACCTGGAGTATATAGACAGAAATAAAAATATCACTGAGTTGCTTTAGATAATAATTGCTAATTTTAATGCTTTTATTACAATGCAAGTTATGAAATGGTGACATGTTAGTGGAATCCAATTTTGCAAATATTGTGGATCAGATTTAAGAAGTATATCTACATCATCCATGTCTAATCAGTTTCATTATCTTTGTTTAATTCTTGTTTAGAATAAATGCCAAAAAAATGTGCTCTCTTTTATCTAAACCAGAGGCTGAGAAACTTTTTCCTTAAAGGACCAAATAGATAATACATATTTTAGACTTTGCAGGTCATACAGTCTCTGCAGTATTGTGATGTTAAAGAAGCCATAGACAATACTAATCATTCAAATACCCCAATGGACCTGGAAAAGGTTAAATGCTTAAAGAGTTAAATCTTCCTATATATTCCAGTTTTCAAAGAATAGGAAAACACATCTCAGGAACATCTGGGTTATACCTAGAGTAGGAATTAACCCAAACAGGTGAGCAACATTTGAATAAAATCTCCATTTTCTTTTTCCAGTTATTAGTATCACAAATAGGTATTTGCCCCAGTAGTCTGGTTTTCAAGCTCTGGGAAAAATAATCTCTCCTCTCAACCTTTCATTGGGTCTAAATCTTGCTTTTAGAATCCCACTGTGAAGAAGGGATCTTAACATTCGCTTCAAAATATTATTGGGGTAGAATTAAATACAGTAAAATTTACTCACTTAAGCATATAGTTCTCTCCATACACACACACACACACACACACACACACACATACTACATATGTGTATATATATGAGTTTTGGTGTTTTAGTTGTGCAAACACCAACAAATTTAAGTTTGGTAAGGGCTTACCTATTAGATCAGGCTCACCAAGTATTATTGCTGCTTTGATTAACTCAGAGTTATCTGATTAGAGATCTTAATTACTTCAGCAACATTCCTTCGACTTTGTCATATGACATAATCAGGGGAATGAAGTTAGTTGAACCCCGTTTTGCAAATATTGTTTATTCAATTTCTTAATAAGCAAGTATACTTAATAATAAGTCTCAAGTCTAATCAATTTTATTATCTTTGTTTCATTCCTATTTAAAGTAGATACCCCTTCATCTTTGCCACATTCTATTGATTAGAATCACGTCACAGGTTGTGCCCACACTCAGGGGATGGTTCTATACAAGAACGCGATCCACTGGAGATCATCCTATGACATGTCCACCACATCTTCTAATTGATACTTTTCTTTTTTCCTTCCCTTCCCTTCCTTTCCTTTTCATTTTTCTTTTCCTTTTAAGTAAAAGAAGTAAAGAAGTCAAGTCAACAGGTAAAACTGGCTATGGGAAAGGGATGTTGAAAGTTTGAGAAGAAATAAATAGTTTAGAAATAGCTATCTAGAAGGAGAAGGAGAGAAATTGACTGGATATTGTGTACTTGCTGGGCAATGGAAAGGGGTCATGTTGGCCATGAACTTAATGTGAACATAGTCAACATAATTTTCATTTTCCTCCAGACTTGTTTGGCTGTATGAGAACAATAATGGAATAGATAGAGAGTTGAATGTTAACCAGGATTGTTTTGATCATCAACACAGCGAGGGCTGAGGGAGAAAAGAATCAAGGATATGGAATTAGATTAATTAATTGAAGACCAGCCCTACCATGTGCTGCTTGAGGGCAGAGGCTCTACTCCCTGCTGGGCCCAGCTGACACCACCTAGAAGGGTAAATCAGTGCACTGCTAGTTTTTGCTGGGTAAGAGTTGAAATATAAGCTCCTTACTTGGTCCCACACCACCACCTCAGCTGGGAATCAGAATGTTCTTGCCTGCTTATACTGGTGAGTTATATGTAAAATATTAGATTTTTGCTTATTTCTGCTAAAACTATGGAACCTCTGGTGTGGAGGAGGGCAGGTTTTTCACAGTATTTGGCTGGAGAAGAACAGATATTGTCAAAAAGGTTTTATCCTATGTAAGTCTACATTTTTCCTAGTACTTTGCCTAAGGGGAGCAGGCTTTTCTTGGCGTGTCCTCTTCCCTGTCACACTTCAACTCTCCTCCCCATCTGTGCCATGCGGCTCTAGGTCTTAGGCTTCTCCCTTGATAACAAAAAGAAAACCCAGGAAACTAATTACTGCTTTCCCTCAAGTTCCAAAGTCCCTAGGCATAGTCTGTCCACCATTCAGAATCTTCCTATGTTTGTTGTATTATGTTGAGGTTTTTTTAGATGTAAGACAGATTAGCTAGAAGAAATTGGACTACTCTTTTTTGGGCCAATATTGATAATCTTCCATGTTTTTAAAATATTGGGTAGTTTTCCTTCCCATTATTTATTTGTCAAAGGTCATCATATATTCTGGATTCATGTCTTCTGTGAGATATGTGTTCTACAAATGTTTTCTCACAATTTGTGGCTTGCCTTTTCATTTTCTCAAGGATGTTTTTTGATAAGCAAAAGTTTTTAATTTTAACACATTTCAATTTGTCAATTTTTGAATCTTTTATTGTTTTATGTTTTTTATGTCCTGTGTAATGAATACTTTTTAAACCTATGTTGCAAGTATTGTTCCCTATGCTCTTTTTAAAATTAGTGTTGTGATTTTGGATCTTATTGACCTTGTGGTCAATAATTCAATTTGAATTAATTTTTCAGTAGGATGTCATTGGTAATTTCTTTTCTTTATGGATATTCAATTATTGTAGCACAATTTTTTGAAGAAATCTTTTCCTCATTGATTTTTTGACACATTTGTTGAAAACTAACTGACCATAAAAATATCGGTCTTTTTTCTGACTCTCAGTTCTGTGCCACTAATCTATCCTTATGCCAATACCATAGTGTCTTGATACCTATCACTCTCTTTTTTCTTAAAGAGAGCTTTATTGAGATATAATTGAAATACAATAAATTGTGTATATTTAATGTGTATGATTTGATAAGTTTCAAATATATATACACACATGAAATCATTGCTACATTCAAGATAATGACCAGATCTGTCACTTCTAAAATTTTGCTGTCCTGTTGTCCCTTCTCACAACCTTTTCCCCTTCTTCAGGCAACCACTAATCTTTTTTTTGTCACTATAAATAAGTTTGCAATTCATAGGTTAAAAAAATGAATTGAATTATTCTTATCTTTTTATCTGACTTCTTTAACTGAGCATAATGATTTTGAGATTCATCTCTGCTAGTGTATCTGTCAGTAGTTTAGTCCTCTTTCTTGCCAAGTAGTATTCTTTTATGTAAATATACCACTATTCATTTATCCAGTTATTTCTTGATAGATATTTTTCCATTTTATAGCAACTACACATAATGCTACTATGAATATTCATGTACAAATCTTTGGACATAGATATTAATTTCTCTTGGGCAAAAACATAGGAGCGGAATGACTGAGTGATATGGTAGATGTATATTTAACATTTTAAGAAATTGCCAAAGGGCTATTAAATAGTTATAACATTTTACGTTACCACCATATATGTATGAGAGTTCTAATCCTTCCACATCTTGGCCAACACCTATTATAGCAGGTGTGTGTTGGTATCTCATTGTGGTTTTATTTTGCATTTCGCTAATGACTAAATGATATTGAACATCTCTTCATGTGCTTATTGACCATCTACATATCTTTGGTGAAGTCTCTGTTCAAACCTTTTGCCCATTAAAAAAATTGTTTTTGTTTTATTATTATTTTAAGCATTCTTTAAATATCCTAGATACAAGTCCTTTATCCATTATGTGATTTGCAAATATTTTCCCCAGTCTGTGACTTGTCTTTTCATTCTCTTAACAGTGTCATTTGAAGACCAGAAACTCTTAATTTTGATGAAGTCCAGTTATTAATTTTTTTCTTTTGTGGATCATGTTTATAGAGTTGTTTCTCAGATTTCTGTGTCTAACCCAAAGTCATAAAAGTTTTTTCCCTGTCTTTCAGAGAAGAAATCTGAAACCTGGAGAACTGAAGTGACTGACTTATCCAGATTTACACAGCTGTGTCGTTGCAGTGCCACGAGCAGAAGTCATCATCCTGGTGCAGCCTCTAAGAAGGGGCCAAGTGGGCTAAATGTCCTTTAATACTTTTTTCCAGGTCTTTGTAGTTATCAGCTATTAATCTGGGATTTACATATGAAATTATCTTTCACTCATTTCTCTCATCATGTTTCATATATCATTAACTGTAAATACTATCCATCCTCTTTGGAAGAGTGGTCAAAGACATGTGTTTGAGTCACAACTATCTCTACAAAAAATAAAAAAATTAGCCAGGCCATGGTTGCATGTACCTGTAGTCTCAGCTACTCAGAAGACTTAGGTAGGAGAGTGCTTTAGACTAAGAGTTGGAGGCTGCTGTGAGCTATGATTGTGCCATTGCACTCCAGCCTGGGTGATGGAGTGAGACCCTATCTCCAAAAGGAAAGGAAAGAAAAGAAATATACTCATCACAGTGTAGGTGAGGTACATAGTTAAAATTTTCTAAGACAACTGGATAGAGTCCCTAGGCTGAGCCCCAGGATATTCTTTGATGCTGTTGCAAACTGTATGCTTGAATTGTGGCTGCAGCAACTAAGAGAAGCTGGAGCTGAAAGCACTGTTATAGTTTTTCAACCTTTAGGAAACTCTTTTAAAAATGTTAAGCATTGTTGAGAAGATCCAAGAAGACACTGTGTGACTCTTCAGTATACTACATAATGATGTAAACTGAATAGCTCTAAAGAGGGTCAAGGAAAATTATAATTATGCCAAGACTTAAATCTTGTGCAAGGTAGTAGAAACCAAAGAATTACAGTGCTGAATATCTATCTCTAGGAAAAGATTTCACATAAAGAACTAAATGTATTTTAACAAATGCCATCCGGACTATTTGATTGTGTAATTTTCTGAAAGAATTACCTAGTACAGACATGTTTTATATATGTCTTTGTTGATCCATGCACAGGACAAGCCATAGATAATTAAGGGTGAAATTGTATATGTATCATCTGGAAAAAAAATAAAAGAAATAAAAATCCATAGTCTTCAAACTCACCATTAAGATTCCTTTAATCTCATAGCTCACTAGCAAATTGAATATATAAAGCACCTCTCACACTGAAAGTCAGAGAGCAAAGCACTAAAGCAAAACAAATACCAGTGATTAAGGAAAATTGAAAGCAGCAGTAAAAGTATGCTTCTTTAGTCTACTTAAATACAGACTGGGAACAGCAAATAACTGGGAGTATATATAAATGGTAATTTTTTTTTTGTCTTCATGATCCTATGGTATTGAATACAAATAAGGAAAAAATCTTATTGCTGAAAAACTGAGCAATCCTTTTGAAATTATTTGTTTTAAATATTCACTTAATCTATTTAGTAACAATTTTAAAGTTACTCAAGTATTTTGTCATTTCTTAGATTGACCAAAATTTTTTTTTTTGAGTCAAAGTCTTATTCTGTTGCCCAGTCTGGAGTGTAGCAGCACGATTACAGTTCACCACAACTTTCACCTCTGGGGCTTAGGCGATCCTTCCACCTCAGCATCCCGAGTAGCTGAGGGTATAGGTACACACCACCATGCCTGGCTACTTAATTTTTATTTTTTGTAGACATGAGGTCTTGCTATGTTGCCTTGGCTGGTGGTCTTGAACTCCTGGCTGAAGCAATTCTCTTGACTTAGTCTTTCAAAGTGTTGGGATTACACGTGTGAGCCACCATGCCTAGCCTACACTGACCAATTTTGACATACTTCATGTTTATTTTAAGTTATTTCAAGATAAACTGTTTAAAATAACCTTTTAAAATGTATTAGAGGCAAAGGCAAACTTTCTTCAAGTTTCAGGTCTTCAGTAGTGGACAATTTAAAGACTCTAGTGAAAGTATTTTATTCTGCACTGAACAATATAGAAATAATTCACCAGGGGATTTGTGACTCCAATGGAATAAATCTGAACTGTTTTAAATAGTCAAAGAAGCAATGAAGCAAAATACTTGTGAGCTGATTTTATTGTGGATGGCTGTTGTCAATCATTGCTTCTTTTAGCTTAACCATTGACCCACTGAAGTACTTCAAAGAGTATTCTGACAGCCATGTATTTGGAGAAGGAGTAAATAGAAATTGTATAGCTTTTTCTTTTTATCTGTAAATTTTTTTTCAGTAGAGCTGCTAAAGAAAACCAGTTTAATAAAAGATTGATTTTGGCAACTACACAGCAGTATTAAAGAAGGTATATTTTTAAAGAAGAAATTTGGGGAGCTGCTTCATTCACTTTCTGGATCTTTTCCTCCCTCCCTCTCTCACATTTTAAACTTGCTTTCATTCCTCTTCTCTTCTTATTCTCCCCCCCTTTTTTAACCAACACCTCGATTTTAGCAGTTATTTTTGTGTATCATTTTCTTATTTCCTGCATTTAGGATCTTTGAAATACCACATGTCTTAGAGTTTAGTTTATAGATAAAAATAAGACCTGACTCACGTAACTTTCAAACTTAAAAGAGACCAAGAAGGGCTTAGAAAAAAGTAGGAAGCCACATAAGCAATAAGAAATTTAAGAAAATTTCTTTTTTTCCCTATTCTTTGTTTTCCACAGTTATATATGTTTGGAAAGGAATTCTGAGTGTATTTCTTGAAAGCTTACAATTTTGGCAAAGGTTAAGAAGGAGGTGCTCATTGTTTTCGGGTGAAAGGGTGATATATGTTAAACATGGCTAGAGTCACCAGTGCAAGTAGAATTTTGGAAACCCTGGTGACTTTTTTGAAGCTATTTACAGGCTATTGCTGCTTGGTGTGTGATTCAGAAAATATTTTGAGTATTAATGAGATTATTTCACAAAGTTTTTTGATTTTGTTGGCTGAAAGGTACCTTACAAATTGTTATTTTACTATTGAAGATTCAATTTAGATATACATTTTGTTTCTCTTCTCACAATTATGTAGATTTTCTCAATAAGGTAGCTTTCCAAGAGTAGTGAAAATTACTATAAATCATCAAAAATTTCCAAAGCAGCCTGGCACATAGTAGGTGTGTTCAATCAATGTTCCATTCAATTTCTTTCCAAAGTCTTTGCTAGGCTGAGTTTGAAATCTTCTTTCGTTATGGCTTTGGAATCGTTTTCAAAATTTGCTTGATCTTCTATGTTACCTAAAGTATGTGGTATGATCTGAATGTTTGTGCCCCCCCTCCATATGTCGAAATAGTAACCCCCAGTTAGGAGGGGGTTAATAATTAGGAGGTGGAGTCTTTGGGAAGTAGGGTTTTTGATCATGGAGATAGAGTCTTCCTAAAAGGGATTCGTTCCCTTGTAAAAGAGGTCCCAGAGAGATTCTTGCCCCTTCCACTATGTGAAGACACACCCAGAAGCCAGCAGCCTGCAATTGGAAATAGGGTCCTTACCATGCCTACACTCTGATCTCAGAACTCCAGCCTCTAGAACTTTTGAAAAATAAGTTTCTATTGTTTATAAGTCACCCAATCTGTGGCAATATGTTATAGCAACCCTCTCTAATAGACTACTACAGTACTTGGTTTAAAATGTACATTTTCTACCGGTTCTCCCAGGAAATTCTGATCCAGGAGGTTTGAAGTGAGGCCTGGGAAACACTTTTAACAAGGCCCTTAAGTGATAATTAAAATCAGCAACACTGCTTTAGAACAGTGATTCGCAACTCTGACTACTTGGGCAGTTCAAGAAAAAATCCTGGTCCCTGGATTCTACCTTGAACCAGTGTTATTAGAACCTCTGGTGGCAGGGTCCAGACATCAGTACTTTCTAAAAAAAGAATCCTCAAGTGGGTTTAGTGTACATTTAGGATGGACAATCACTGCTCTCAATGCTCTGGAGAATAATAAAACAGCTTCTGAAAAAGTCCTGTGGGATAATACATTTTTACCTCTAGTGTTTCCCTAAGAAAAAAGATATTTAATTTGAGTAACTAACTATTAAAATCAGAACATTTTAGTATGAGACAGATATGTAGAGTCCATTCTAGTACCACATATTCAAAATGTCTGTGATGGAATAAATGATTCTCTAGATTTTTTCAAGAACTTTACCAATATTCTATTTGGGCTCTTAATCATGTATAATTTACTCTAGTAACCTCTTAGCAACAGACTGTGATATGCAGATAGGATTCAAATTATCAGGTGAAGTAAGTAGAGAAACATGGAAGCAAGATTTGAGGTTAATTGTGGTAGAATTTAAAATTATGGACATAAACAGACTTAATTATCCACCTTCTTTTTGCTTTCAGAAGAGAATCTGCATAGATGTATTTACCTAGATAATCTCCAATGTCGTTATTCTTAATTGTCTACCTTAGACTTTGGAATATGTTGAAAGGGTAGGTTCTGTTCTGGATAATGGCACAAGGCTGTTGGCAGATTATTATGCCTCTTGATTTCAGGGAGTTCAGCTTTATTTTTTTCAATGAGGTGCATAGTTGAGGAAGATCCAATACCAGATGGTAATGTTGGCTGGGAGTGGTTTTCTCACCTACATTTGGCAGCTTTACTCGGAAGTGGTGCTTTTAGTGCCTGAGACTTTCAGTCTATGCTACTTAACATGATCATTGGGAAACTTTAGGTGGTATAGATGCAATGACATATCTCATTAAAGGTCCTGTAACTATGAACATCTGACATCTGTGCTGAAAATGGGACTGAATGCAGCCTTCAAATGGTATGTTGTTTTTTAAAGGCACTGCTGAAGTCCGTTATACTTATCAGGCTTATAATTTTTATAAGGCATTTTTTACTTGGAGAAATAGATTATGAGTCAATCAAATGATCTCCTCTTAAAATGGATTCCCCCTTTCCCAACATTTAGACAATGGTTTTAGCTGGTAACCTATTCATCACTTAGCAATAATAATAATAACTACCATAATTTGAATACCTACAATATGCTAGGATACTTTGTGTATAAGCAATATAGTAACCCTCCAATGTAGTCTCATTTTGTAGATGAGGAACCTGGAGCTCTGAAAGGTTAAGGAACTTGCCAAAGACCATAAAACTCTTAAGTGACAGAACCAAGATTCTGCCAGCTGTCTGGATGCCCAGTGGGGTCTCTGTCCATCTTGCCACCAACCCTTGCAGTGTGTACAGGAATAGAATCAGCATTCATTTCTATAAACTGCAATAAGTTAAGTGAATGTTTTTAAAAGTTGGCCTGTAGTTTCATATTTAAAATAAAAATAAAAGCTAAAACAACCAAATCCAGCCTTCAAGGAGATTGCCATCCAGATAGTTTTAAAGACTAACACCCACCCTGATTCTTTGTATACATTTCGATATGCTTTAACTTTAGATTTTTAAACCACTGCATGGTTGTTTTTTTATTAGAGATTTTAATAAAATTAGAAAAATATTTTTTAGAAATCTATATGTGTTCATTCTAATTTGAGAAGTCTGGCATCTCACAGCTGCAGAAATTCATTTTCACCCCATTCTTTATCCCCCTTCCCAAAGCCCTAAAGCACAAACCTATTGGGAGTCCCGTCTGTTTCCCAAAGGAAATATTTCATTCATATAATGTCTCCTTTGTAATCAACACTGAGAAATGTCACTTTGATTAAACACAACTCTGAATGACTAAGACCACAGTACAATAAATTCTCCAGAGCTATCTTTCAGAACAACTGATTGCTCTCCAGTCTTAATCCTCCAGAGTCTTATTTAATCAAAATGATGTTGCTAATTAAGGATTAAAACCTCCGAATAGAATAAAAAAGAAGGATTTTTCTTTTTCCTTTGGGCAGGTCAAGGAGGCAGAATTTGCTGTAAGGAAGTAAAGAGTCCCTTCCATCTTTGGTAACATTGCATTGTTCTCTGACATTAGGACTTAATCCAAAATAGGGCTGAGTGCTTTGTAATATTAATATAATTGGAGAAAGAAAAAAAGAAAGAAAGAAAAGAAAAAGGAAAAAAGGGAGGGAGGGAGAGAAAAAGAAAAGAAGAACCACTTAGGATAACTAAATATTCCTAGGCAATATTTATGATAAAATTAGACAACGTATCTCACATCTAACATCCGCTGATGAATAACACCACAGAAATTTTTTACTAAATGCTGAACTGCACTCTTTGAAAATCTAAAGATTACTCTTTTCCTTGAATTTATATTTAGTAATATAAGTTGGTTCCTTAAACAACAAACTAATAAACTGTGTAAGAACTCACTAGAAGAGACAATGATTCACAGAAAAGCAGTTTGATTTTTATGGAATATAAACTCTTTTAGATGTTGGAGGTGAACTGGATGAGAAACAGGGATACTAGTCTACGTTTTAATAAATTGTAAAGTATTTTTCATCTTTTCCATCTTATTTCTGCATTGGTCTGTAAATGTCCCTGCCAAATTAGTCTATTACAATATAGACATAACTAATAATAACAGTTACTTGTTTTGGATCACCTACTATGTGCCAAGTTCTTTGCCAGCAATATACATATCATTACCTCTAATAAAACCCAAGGAGAGGTCTTATTATCCCCCTTTGGAAATGAATAAACGGAAGTAGAGAATAAATGACTCAGTCAAGATCAGTCAGCTTGTGCTAAGGGGAGTTGAGTCTTCCACCCAGGCCTGTTTGATTCCGAAGCCACATCTATTCAACATGACAAGCCACTTCACATCTTTTTACTTGGAGAATAAATTTACCAACATGTCTAGGGAAGGTGCTGGTAAACTATCTTAGTCTTTATCTGATTTATAAGCTCCCGTGACCACTGACTGAATCACCATCTCAGATGTCGTCACATCAACACTTCCTCACTTAACCAGCTCTGTTATTGACAAAGACTGAATAACTACTACCTGAAAGGGATCGGAAAGCAAACAATGAGAAATATCATTATCCTTTTTTTCCCTCCTAATCGGTGCTACATACCAGTTAAAAAAAGACATTCCTTTCTCTGTTCCATACTCCTGAAGGCTGAAAGCTCCCAGTGGACAAACAATGGCTTTTATTCCTCCCATGCCAAGGCAGATGGTCAAGAGCGCTACGTAAAACAGCCAATGTTGTTCCTTTTTCAGAATGTTGTTAATCACATAGAAGTGGCCCAGATAGACATCATCCGATGGAAAAGCAACCACAGATAACAAAGCAGTACCTATAGGTGGGGAAAAAAGAATAAATATAGCATAGAACAACTGATTCACCAAATCGTATAATCAGTAAAATTTTTTCTCTGATAGCAGCATCATGTGACGATCTTATTGAAATATTTATGTTACTCATTACAATTTTGGGAGCAACTTGATTTTTCTTTCTTTTTTTTATTTTTCTTTTTTGTTATTGTTGTTGAGACAGGGTCTTACTCACCTAGGCTGGAGTGCAGTGGCACAATCATGGCTCACCACAGCCTGGAACTCCTAGACTCATGTGATCCTTCAAATTTTCTTATCCTTTATCCCCTATTTTTTAATGTCTTTGAGAATTTTCTCAATTTTATCTTCCAATCACTCTCACTCTCTTGCTTTCTAATTTCTGCCATCATGCTTTTGATTTCTTTCTTTCCTTTTACTTTTTGAGTCAGGGTCTCACTCTGTCACCCAGGTTAGAGTGCAGTGGCACAACTCACCGCAGCTGTGAACTCCTGGGCTCAAGCAGTCTTCCTACCTCAGCTTCCCAAGTAGCTGGGACACAGGTGCATGCCACCACATCCGGCAAATTTTAATTTTTTTTTTATATTGACAAGGTCTTGCTATGTTGTTCTTAGGCTGGTCTTGACTCCTGACCTCAAGGAAATCATGAACTTACTTAAACTATCTTTCTTGAAGGATGTATAAGCAAATCATTTCCATTTCAACAAAGTTAAAACAATTCAGAAATGCATTATGTAAAAAGTCCAGCTGTTTGTATTCCTACCCACAGAGAAAACCACTGTTAACAAAGATTTATTCTTAATCAATAGTGATAGGAAGTACGTTGATATAAGAAGGCTGTTAAGTAAAAAATTTTAAGAACATTATTATGTTAGAGGAGAATGTAGACTCTTTTCCTACTTGCTTTCTCCTTTTTATGCCTTTTTCTCTTATTTCTCATGCAACTGAATGGAGCCTTCTTTGCCACACACAGAGGTGAGAAGGCTGGGGAGGGAGGAAGGAGTGTGAGCTAGTGATGCCATAGAAATTGAAAGGGCAGAGGATGTAAAATGACAAAGAAGGGTTGATTATTTTTCTCACTTCCACCTCGCAGGGACCACACTTGATAACTTTCCTTGTCTAATAAAAATTATGATATAATTCTATGCTTTTGCTAAGTACGCTATATTTTGCAAAACATTTTCACATTCTGTATTGTTTCATCTTGGAAAAACTTTGTGATATCAATGGATAGATTTTCTTATTTCAGTTTTTCAAAAAAAAAAGTAAGACAGACAGAAACAGGTTCAGTGAGGTTAAGTGACTTGCCTGGTGTTACAGAGTAACCCAGATGTAATCTTCCTTTTCTTGGACTTCCTTCTGTCAAGTTGTCAAATAATCAATTTTTTTTGAAATAACATTTTTCCCCATCAGGTTATGAAAGCAATACATTCTTACCTCAGAAAATTTGAAAAATATAGGAAAGCACCCAGAATAATACAAAAGTCTCATAATCTCATAACCCAGTGATAATCTTTGCCATATATTTTATGTTTATGAATACAATTTACCTAAATTGAATCTACATTATTGATTCTTTTTAACATAACCAAATAACTGGAACTATTTTTGATATTTTTATGCTTTTCAACAAAATTTCTTTTTTTTTTTTGAGTCAGAGTCTCGTTCTGTCACTCAGGTTGGTGTGCAGTGCCATGTTTATGGCCACTGCAACCTCAACCTGCTGGGCTCAGGTAATCCTTCTGCCTTATCCTTTCAAGTAGCTGGACCCTATAGTCATGTACCACCATGCCCAGCTAATTTTTTTGATTTATTGTAGAGATGAGGTCTCTCCATGTTTCTCAGGCTGGTCTCGAACCCCTGAGCTCAGGCAATTCTCTCGCCTTGGCCTCCCAAAGTGCTGGGATTACAAGCGTGAGTCACTGCTCCTGGTAGTTCAATATGATATCTAATGATGTGGGATACTGACCATAATTTGTTTTCAAATTGTGAAAGAATATTGCAAAAATACCTTGACATATAATTTTTTGTGTACATTTTTGATTATTTCCTTAGCTCCTGTTCTTAACCAAAGGCATTCATATTTTTATGCTTTCCAATGCCACTGACAAATGTTCTTTAGCAATATAACAACTTAATTTCCTACCATCATTGTATGATATGGCCTTCATCAATATTAGTTACCATCATATTTTTTTTTGTCTTGCTGATTTGATTAGTGAAAATTGGCTCCTTCATATTAGTTTTTTTCTTTATTCTTTTGACATTAAAATTTTTGGTATGAAGTTTTTGAAAAGTTGCTTCATATGTTTAGTGTTCTCAGTAAGACTATCAGTTCCTTATCGATAAAAATTGGGCCTAATGTTTCCATCTCCCCACAGAGGCTTTCACAATGTGAAGAATATATGCATTCAACAGTTTTTTGGCAGCAGATTCACTTGCCGTGAGGTAGGCCCTTTAATCATTAGGTTTGAATTCCCCCCCCCCAAGGTTAGCCAGATATAGATCTAACTATTCTTTCTCTACAACTCAGTCCTCTCCCCTGGAAGTGTGATGGGAGGCCTGGCTAAGCTAAAGATTATCCGGAGAAGATGGGCAGGGAAATTGTTTTACATAGTGATCTTTAACCTTAGTAAGGAAAAGCCACTTTTATATGGTACCTTTATGTAAGTTAGAAATGTACTTTATCTCCATCTTTTGAGAAAATGTCATAATATGCTGATTTTTAAAAAAACTTTATTTCCATCTGCTGTAACTTGATGTAATAAAATACAAATCTATGACATATATAATAAAAGTCTCCTCTTTGATGTGTGCTTCTGTATTTTACAAAATCAGCACACCTGTATTTGGTGGCTCTGTATAAGCACCATGATGTATCATATCAAGTTCTTATATACTGAATTAAGAAATTTAGATTTTATGTTTTAAATAGTAGTGCATATGTGCGTGCTTGTGTATGTGTATTTTTCAGGAAGTCATGGTTGTTGGTAAAATGGTCTATGAACTGGAGACTGATTTATAAGCACATCATAATAGTGAAGAAAAAGAAAGCTACATTTTTGAGTGAATGTAGCTGTTCAGACAAAAGAGATATTTTTGATAGTACCTCTGATATTCAGTGACTGGCTAGAATTTGATGGCGGCTGTTAGTGGGAGATACAAGAAAATAATCTTTAATGAGGAAATGAATGGCTATGTCGTTGACTTAGGTTTTTGTTTGCTAAATTTCAAAGTTGCGATTTCTGTCTTGGTCTGATGACTTTCCCTGGAATTTATAATGATAGGAATTACCTTGTTAAACAAGAAGTTACCAAATGTTATTGTTGTGGCCTTTTACCAAGGTAAGCAGAGTAAATTAGTCAGGTGTTTGCTTAAATGTCTTCTTATCAGAAAGCATTCCCTGATACCAAGTAGCAACTCCATCACTGTCTATTCCATCCTGTCCCTTCACCCAGCTTTATTTTTCAACCTAACACTTATTGCCACCTGACATCATATCTATTAACTTGTTTATTTTCTCTCTCTCTGCACCAGAAAGTCAGCTTCATCAGCATCTACTTTCTTCTCTGTTGCATTCTGAGACTCTGTAACAATGCCTGGGATAAGGCAGTCAATAAGAAATATTTGTTGAATGTTCAATGATTATTTGCTGTGGAGCAACTTAGTTTTTAATTAACAGACCTCCAGCATCTAAGTTTACAGGTTTGAATCACACGCTAATGGATTATCTGAATGACAATTTACCACCTGCCTGAAATTGTGTGATATATCTGAACTCTATCCATCCCTTCCTCTTTCACCCCCCACCAACATGCATTTCCACTACACTTCTCATTGTTGGTAAACAGCATGCTACCCTTCTAAGTTCCTCAACTCAGAAACTCGGAGTTAACTTATGTTTCCTCATCGTATTTGTACCTTTATTTAGTTGCCACCTGTTCTCTCCTGAATTGGCACTTCCCTATAGCTTAGACCATCATCCTGAGATTTCCTGGTCACTATGGTTGTCCAATCTGTTAATTGAACAAAAGCTTTTCTTAATTGTTATTTTCATAATATCTTCAGCCTTCTTGTTGTCTAAGAAGAAGTCAAACTTTTTAGCCTAAAATTCTAGACTATTTATCAACTTGGCCACTATTCCTTACCAAACTATCTTGATATTTCCAGTTCTTGCAGTTACTTAATATATATGTATATATTTACTTTTTCTTTCTAAAGAAGCAGAGCAGTGTTTGCATTTACTCATTTTTAAAGTTTATAACCATAGTTATCACATAAAAGTCATGTTTTTGTATGCAATCTTAATTACCATATGACTAATTTAAAGACCACCTTTTGATAAAAACATTTTTCAATTATTCTATATGAACTTCAAAAAACTTTTTAGCACATTTCATCTTATTGTGAAGCAAATAACTTTCATGTTTCACAGGAAATTTGTCACAAATTTGGACTTGGGGTTAAAAAGGGGAAATGAGGGCATTCTAAAACATACAGAAACTAGACATGTAAAACATAATTATTGTAGAATATAATAAGTGCAATGGTATAGGTATCAAAGCATTCTCTAACACACAAACACTTACTAGAATTCCTCAACTAATACAGATAATGAAATAACTTGAAACAACATTCTTACTTCATTTATCACATTTTATGCTACGAGCAGGGTGAGAATAATATAAACTAAAAATTCTAACAAAAATCTATTCAATTAAGTTGCAAAACAATCCAGTCAGTAGAGGGCACTCACCAAGAAAATGTAGAAATAAGCAAATATATACCAGTTTGTTTCTTCTCAAATAGACATCAGCAAGCCATCCAGCAAACACAGGGGTAAGTATTGAAGTTCCAATAAAACACAAGTTCAAAATGGCTGCCTGGTCATTGCGATAGTCAAGCTTGACAGTGCAAAAGGGGATCATGTTGCAGACGACTTCAAAGAAAGTGAATCTCTCACACAAATCCACCAGAAGCAGATAGATTCCAACTTGAATGTTTTTCACAGAGTATGGTGAAGAGAAATAATCAATATGTCTTAT
Source organism: Carlito syrichta (assembly GCF_000164805.1). Taxonomy (NCBI): domain Eukaryota; kingdom Metazoa; phylum Chordata; class Mammalia; order Primates; family Tarsiidae; genus Carlito; species Carlito syrichta. The sequence continues at coordinate 145,068 of NW_007246663.1, read as the reverse complement.
AGTTTTTTCTTTCTCAATGCTGTGATTTAAGTGTACTTTTTCATCGGTTATTGTAAAGTCTGTAACAGACATGACTATCCTCCTTGAATACAACTTATGTTAGTGGTTTGAACTTGGTGATTTTCGCCCCCACCTCTCTGATGAAAAAAATAAGTAAGATCATTGCTTTGAATTTCACATCTCCTTGCTACAATTTCATAAGGTTTTTTACACATTAATGTTGTTCATTTGGATGATCCAGAAACACAGGAAGGAAGGAGACCTGAGTATTTAAACACTCATAGTAGTTCAGTATAGCCAAATCTGATTTGTTTGTTTAATTACTTAGAGACTAAATTAGGTTCTTCCTCCAAAATTATATTGAATTACATGAATTCAGTTGCATATGTGTGGAGACTCATCTGCCTCATACTGATAAAGGTTTAAATACTGAGGCAGGAGACACAGTTTTTCAGGAGAATTTGAGCACTAGATCAAGAAATAATTTGAGTCTAATAATTTCTGATACTTTAATTAAACAAGCCAGAACAGTACCAAGAGATAAAGCGTAAAAGGAAATCTGTTTTGAGGGGGCAGGATACCTTATCATTATTACATTTCTTGTTATTTTTGGTTGGAATTCTGATAAGAAAGTTAATTAGGTAACAAAAATGCTAGTACATTTAGGTAACAAGCAGAGTTTACAAGAAAGTAATTTAAGTGCACTAATGAAAGGAGAAAATATTAAACAAAACCCTGCTTCCTTTAAGTTGACCTCATGCTTGTAGAACAGCCTCTCAGAGGAAATCAGAATCAAAAGGTGCTATTTGACTCCCTTATTATTAATCAGTAGCCAGGGATACAGCAACCAGCCTACACATGCTTTGGGGAATATTAGATCTGGTATCACCCTGACCCTCTAGCTGGTGGACAGATGTTAGCATTCTATTTTGAAAAGCAGGAGGGCCAATTAAGCTTAAAAAGAAGCAACGAAAGAGAACACCTTAACATTTAGTGGTGTAGCTGCAAGGACACAGGAAGACAAGGGACTGGAACTATCGGGTCAAAGTCATAAGAGTTCTACACATGAGTAAAGGAAGGTTATTTTCATACTGGTGTCAAAACCAAAAGACTGATAAGAACTTCTGACTCTGATCCTATCTTTTTGTCCTGAGAAACTGGATACAAAACACTTTGTTTCCACCCCTTCTAATAGTTTCATGTAGTGGTAGCTATTTGTGTCTGCTCAGCATTGCATATTGCCTCTTTGGTAACAATGCCCTGTTTTTCCTTTGTGTAGAATGACTATGCAATTTATTATTCAAATTTGAACGCTTTTGTGAATAAAGAGTAGCGTTATTTAAAGTTATTTCTCAAAACAAACAAAAAACAAATAAAAACAAAACAAAAAACAGGTATAAACTGGGACTGTCCTGGACACACTCTAGTATATAGTCACTCTACCTTTAGGGAATAACTCATTTATTGCCAGAGATAATGGTGAGGCTGTTAATCAGGATATACCTTTTCTTCTGTCCGAGAGTGTCAATGCATGGGCCTAAGATAATCCTTTCACTTTTTTCTTCTGAAAAAAATTTTGTTTTTATTTTTAGTTGGAGTCTCACTCTGTCACCCAGACTGGAGTCTCACTCTGTCACCCAGACTGGAGTGCAGTGGCTCCTGGCCACCGCAGCCTCGCCTGCTGGGCTCTGGCGATCGTTCTGCCTCAGCCTTCCCAGTAGCCGGAATTACAGGCATGAGCTACCACACCCGGTTGATTTTTTGATTTATGGTAGAGATGAGGTCTTGCTGCCCAGGCGGGTCTCGAATCCGCGGGCTCAGGCAATCCACTCACCTCAGCCTCCCAAAGGCGCGGGATTACAGGCTGAGCCACCGAGCCCGGCTTGAAATTTTAATTATGAGTAGAGTGACTCAAGAATGGACATGGTGAAGGCTGAGTTATTCAGATGGCAGAACCCCAGAGGCACTGCCCATTAGACACTGATGTAGAAATCGGTACATCCCTGGTTCTAATCCTTTAGGAGGCGTAATTAGTTTTTCCTTCTGTAAAAGGTCTCAAATCATTCCAACCATTTTTTTGTTAGTCACATTTGGCTTCTGTTGCTTACAAAGAACCCTAAATACTTTACTTTTTTGTTTGCTGCAAGGAAAATTTGTTCCCTAGCTACTGGTTGATCTATTCAGCCCCTGACAAAGTGCTCCTACAATGTCATTTCCCAAGTTGGGTGGTGCTGCCCCTACCCAGGGTCTGATGATAATCATGTGTGAATTTTTTGGCTCCTCTCTGTATTCTTGTTCCAAGCATGTCACAGGTGATGAAAACCTGTGATTTGAGGATAGTTGAGTCAGTAAGAGCAGCAGCATTTGCCTTTTTGAAGGGGATATTCGGTAAACCTCGAAGAGAGTAATCTACTCAGAAAGAGTTTATTTTGGCTATCTGTAGGAGGAGAAGTCTGACTTTAATATTGTAATAAGAACAAGATAATTAGCCAAAGGACATTTACTGAAATAAAAGTCAGTAGAACTGAGGTATATTCCTGCCCCTGTATCATTTAAGGCAAATTCCTTTTTGTCTATAAACCCATACCTAACTGCAAAATACAAAGAGTAAAGCCTACCTCAGAAGATCATTTCTGGTTTTAAAAAAAATGACTGATAAAATGTCAAGGTTTGTATGTGGAAATGCCTTTGTTATTACTTGTCCCTCTATTCCTGCCTTTTTAAAAGCTACTTTAAGCAATGAAGCATACAGCAATGTCATGAGACCATTTCCAAATTCCAGTTTGCACAAAAGTCAGATGTTAGGAGGGCTAGTTATGCAGAACAGAGTCAAAGCAATGGGAAAACATCTTCTTTGTATTTGACACTTGCCTACTAGTTATGAATAACAAGTTCAGAATGAACTCAAAGGACAAGTAGCAATTCCCCTTGAGAATAATACTTGGCAGGGAATATTGAATGTCATCACTTTTACCAACAAACTTGAGCCCTAGAGTGGGGATTTGCATATACGTTAGTTTTCTGCAACCCATTCCCCACCGCAAGCCAGGATTGTTCTCTGTTCCCTGCCTCCCTTCTCTGTACCAAATTGATATTTTCCCCCATTATAGAAGCAGTATACACAATGTATGTAAATGGATACAATTTAGAAAATACATCAAAATAGAAGAAAAACCAATGAAAATTTCTGGACCATTCCTTTGGATGTTTCTACCCCCCATGACTATTTTTTATTAGTAGGTTTTAAATATTTAAATTGTATAATTATAGACAATTATTGTAGAATATATTTTCTATCCCATTTATAGGTACTGTTATAAGCATTTTAGCATTGCATTATAAACTCTTTGTAAACTTTTTTTATGGTTGTGTTAATAGATGCATAGTTTCCTTAAATTTTCTTCATTATTGATTAGTTGTATTTGTCTCAGATCAGTTACAAGCCACTCTTTCTCTAACTTTTGATCATGAACCTACAGTTAAAAGAAAAACTGTTTTTATAAATAATGTTGGAATAAATATCTGTGTACAACTTTTCCCACATTCTCAGATTATATCCTTAGGCTGTTTTTTCAGAAGCAATATTACTGGCTCAAAGTGTAAGAAAGTTTTTAGACTTCTTGATTGATAACATCAAATTACAATAGCAACTTTAAAAATTTTTTTAAATTGGAAAGCCTATATTGTTTTTGGAATGCAAAGATTATACCTATCACTATAATTTTTCATTGCAAAGACAGAGTCACAAGTATACATATTAAGTAAATGACTATATTTGTATGTGTTGGAAATTTATCTTAATAGAGAAAACTTATCAGAGGCTCATTTGATGAATTAATGATCAACCATATTTTTCACTCAGCGTCCAAAGCATGCCTGCATCAGATTTTGGAAAGGTTGTTTCGGGAACACACCGGAAATATAAGCCCTGCTTTTAAGGAAGTTATTTTTAAATAGGCAGGATTTAAAAAATCTTTATAAGCTATCTCCAAGAAAATTATGAATTTTAAGAAAACCATAGGACTTTCTAAAATGTTTTTAGAGTGTGTTACCACACCGCTTTTCCATTTTGATATGCATTTTCAGAATAACTTTTCATAGGACTTCTAAACACTACGTATTTTTAAGGAAAGAACTTTTCTAGTTCAGTAATTTTCTGTAAATGGTATACACAAAGGTCAGTTAAAGATATTTATTCTTTTAGATCTATCGATTCCATTTAACTCCATTGACTATGAGGTTTGATAGCGGGTTTGAAAGCATTGTCAAGAACATGTCGATTAGCCTCAGTATAATTTATTTATTTAAAATGGTACATCAGAGACTGGAGTGAAATTTTTGCTCATTGTTCAAGGTGTAAACTGGAAATGAAAAGATAACATATTAGGCTTTACTTTTTGTTTTCTGAAAAAGACATTCTCTGTGTAAACCTCTACTCTGCCAATATAAAGAAGCTCTGGCAAGAGTATGATATCTATACCTTGATCCTTCTACACAGTATGAAAAGAATCAATTCAGCCTCTAGTAGATAATAGCTAATACACTCCCAAGAACATAGAAAATACTTAATTCTTCTCCAATAGAGTGTGTTTTCTCTTTTTGGGAGGATAACTAAGAATGAAGGCTATTGTACTGCTATGGGGTTTTTCTTCCATATCATGCAATGATCATTATGAACCTTGCTGTAATGTTGAATCTACATAGAAGGAATATCTGTACAAAGTTAGTAAGGTGGGAATGAGTTATCATGTGGACACAATGGAGGTTAATTTTATGTGTCAACTTGGCTGGGCAATGGAACCCACATCTTTGGTTAAATATTATTCTGGATGTTTATGTGAGAATGATGAAATTTACATTTAAATCAGTGGACTTTGAGTAAAGCAGATCACACCTCATTCAATCAACTGAAGGCCTGAATAGAACGAAAAGCTGACCACCTTTGAGCAGGAGTGAATTCTCTAGCAGACTATAAACTTCATCCTCAACATAGGCTCTCCAGCAGACTGACTTCAGATTCAAACAGTCACACTTTCTTGAGTCTCCAGCTTGCCAGCTTCCCCTATTAGATATTGGATTTGCCAAACCTTCACAATCACATGAGCCAATTCCTTAAAATCCTTAGGTATTCCTATCTGTGTACACCACACAAACACACACACACCCCTTAGTGGTTATTTCTCTGGAGAATACTAATACAAACACTATCCATATTATTCCTATTTTTAATTCAGTTTTTAAAAAACTTGATCATAAAGGAAAGCTTCACACAGAAAACTTTAATACTTAAAGACAAGCTTCAATATAGAACTGGTAGTTTCCAAATTGATGTGTGGAGCTGAGACATCTTCCTGAGTTCCTGGCAGATTGGAAGACACTTCCATCTAGCTTTCTCACTGAAACTTCAAGTCCGGATCCGACTGCTCTTTCCCTTTCTTAATGGTTAATAGCATCACCACTTACCCACATATTCAAAGTGAAAAACAAAAATAAACAAAACAAAACCTATAAAACGTGCCAGACTCTTTCTTCACTTCTTCCTCACTTATTATATCTAACTTTTAAGATACTAGATATTATTGAGTACACAACACATATGAGGCACTGCCTTCATTTGCGCACGATAACGTATCTCCCTTGCATTGTTGCCTCTAGTATTGCTTTCTTCTATCTCAGACCTCAGCATTTGTACACAATTTTCACCAGTTTACCTGTTATCTCTGACTGGCTTGATTTTTTCCATATTTTATATTATTTTCTTAACAGTCTTACTTAAATGACTTACTCTTTAAAATTAAGTAAGTCTATTTAACAAGGAAACTTCAAATTATTATAAATGGAGTCACTTGCCATAAATTGAAGGTAATGATAAATATTATAACGCTAATTAAAAATAACAATCTAGTTAACATTTACTAAGTGCTTTTTTTGGGTCATACTCTGTTCTAAGTATGAATTCATTTACCTTTGATACAATCTTATGAAGAAGACACTATTTTTATAAGCCCTATCTTACCCTTGTGGAAACTGAGCACAGAATGTAAATAACTTATTCAAGATTAGTAGTAAGCAGCAGAGCAGGGACTTAAACCTAGGTGGCTTATGCTAGAGCCTACACTCAACAGATGCTTTTCCCTTTATGTAATTAAAAAAAAAACAAAAAAGTGTGTAAACAACTACTTTTTGACTGCAGAATTCCATATTATGTAATGCCCAAACTATGTATCACTCCAAATCATTTAGATTTCTAAGCTATTTTGGAACTCTTTTCTATTTAATCCTCCATAAACCTCTAGAGATTTATTTATTTAAATCTAAATTTGCTCAATATGCTCCCCTACTTAAAGTCTATATATAGTCCCTTTAGATTATGAGATGAAATTCGAAATTCTTTGCTGGCACAAAAAGCCCTTTGTGATTAAGTTTCTGCCTGTGATAAAAGTTTTTCCTTGCAGTTTTGCTATGGAGCTGGATAATGCTCACAGTTCCATGACTATGTCATGTTCTTTTTACCTCGTCATGCTTTTTCACATGCTAGTTCTTCTGTTTGGGATACTCATTTTCTATACAGTTTGGGAACCTCTCTTCATGTTTAAACCTCAGCCTAAGTATCATCACTTTGGTAAAGTTTCCTCTGATTCTCAAAGATAGCCTTCTCTGGGCTCTTAAAACACTGTATATATTTCTCCCTTTTAATATGTACCATATTATATTATGCTAATTACTTTGCATGCCTATTTTCCTTGCTGACCATGAGAATAGCTGAAGTTTCATACTTACCTTTATAAGCCTGGTACAGTGCCTGGAATGTATGAGTTATTTCCGTATGTGCCCAGTGGCTTACAGTGGCTATGCTATGTGACACCCCCAGATATAAATAGCCTTTATTCAGACAGAGTTCTGCCAGAAGTGCTGCTTATTAAGTTTTTCCCAATCTACTACCAAAATCTTGACTCAAACAACTAAGTAAAATCTGCTTGCTACCTGTATATTAAAACATTTGAAATGAATAAATGACTGGTTGATTTTCTGAAAGAATAAATGAAAGAGTGGTTGAGGCTTAGACATTATCAGGATGTTTTGAAGGAAGTAAAAGGATTACTATGTAGTAAGTGGACTGTATCTGACTATTAACAAATATTTAGTAGAAACCTGACATTAGAATTCCATGATGACAAAATTACCTACCTTGTCTTTATGGTGCTTATAATCTAGTGAGGGATACCAACAATTAAGCAAGAACTATGTGCTGTGATAAAGGAAAAAGAAAATGCCACAGAAGCATATAGCAGGGCTTGCATCCCAGCCCGCCCCAGAAAGTCCACAGAAAAGTTTCCATGGAAGAAATATCTATGCTTGGATCTACAGGAGGAATAAAATTCAGCTTCGAGAAGACGTATAAGGTGAAGATTGTTCCCAACAGAGAGCACACACTCTGTAATAAAGAGCATGTTACTCTTTAAGGGCCCAAATAAGTTTTTTATGATTCAAGACAGAAGCAGATTTGGAAGGTCTGGGTCAGGGAGCTACCAGAGTATGAGAAGAAATGAGACTGAAGAGTAACAGAAAGCCAGGACATAAATAGCTTTATCAGATAGAATTTTGATTGATTCTTGAAGTCATTTCTCTTGTATATGCTGGATCTGTCCAAATAGAGTGAATTTCTACAGTAAAGCAGGATATAAAGGACAAATGTCTTTCATACAAAACATTTTTTTCTACTTAAGATCAGAAGTAGGGGTACCAGTTAAGAGGACCTGGCAAGACTCAATAATTCTTAGCTACTTCTTTTACAACTACCATGACCACTACTAGGCAAAAATGAACAGAGAAAAGAAGTACTCGGATTTGGTACAAGTACCAGAATTTGATAGAAATGTGGAGGCACAATATTTAGGACAGAAGCAAGTTTATTAAAAACACTGTGCAGGTTTCTAGTGCAGACATGTTGGGGAATGGTGGTGCTATTCAGTATGAGGAAAAATAACTGGAACAAAGGAAGATAATGTTACCATTTGACATTTTGAGTTGGAGGCACCTGGGACATATGTAATAGCTGATGAAGGAAGGACATCCAATTCCTTTTCTTTCTTTTTTTTGTAGGAAGTCACTTCTTTTGAGTGGAGGTGAAACATACCCCCCCATTGTACAGAAAGCACATATGATACTTTATGGAACCATGTTAAATGTTCTCAAGCCAAAAGCAGCTAGAACATTACTACTTACATCACCCTTTACTGAATTCCATTCAGATTTCATGAAAACTTATTGGAGGAACTATGCTGTTCCTTTGAAAAGCACTTAGGGAAGGCAATATTAAACATAAACTGTAGAATAGCAATGAATTTGAGAAATAGCTACAATTTTTTTTATTAAAATAGGAAATAAACTGGTTTTTAGTTGTTTTGAAATTAATGACAAAATATTAATCTAAATTTTAACTTCTTTGAGTCACTTTTTTTATTTCTTGGAGTAAATGAAAGAAATTGGTTATTATTTTAAAGTTAGGATAAATTATCATTAAAAATAAAACATAAGCGGTTGGATCTTGTACTGTTAATCCATGTGAAAGTAAAACTAATTATTTGTTACTCATCTCAGATACGATTTTTGCCTGCCAATTTTAGGGAAGATGTGTGGAAGGAAATAACCTCTCTGATACTGATCTTGAAAATTTAAGTGCGGATCCATGTTAAAGCCTTAACTTTTAAAATCTATCATTTGCTTAGAACGTAAGTTATCAGATATGTTTTGAGGAAATGAGGTCTCCCTTAAGAAAGGCATCTTACCTTGGAAGGAGAATGGATTGGTGTGGTGGATAAAGAATGAGGACTGAGCCAGGCTCGGTGGCTCAGCCTGTAATCTCGCACCTTGGGAGGCTGGGGTGGGTGGATTGCCTGAGCCCGTGGGTTCGAGACCCGCCTGGGCAACTTGGCGAGACCTCATCTCTACAATAAATCAAAAATCAGCCGGGCATGGTAGCACGCACCTGTAGTTCCAGCTACTTGGAAGGCTGAGGTGGAAGGATCGCCAGATCCCGGCAGGTCGAGGCTGCGGTGGCCAGGAGTGGCCACTGCATTCCAGTCTGGGCGACAGAGTGAGACTCCAACTCAAAAAAAAAAAAAGAAAAAAAGAAAAAAAAGAATGAGGACTGGTGATATCTGATTTTAAAGTTTGTCATTTTAGACCAACCATTCCCTAATTTCAGAATTACATTATGTTATATTTGGAAGAGGGCACTTGGCCCCCTTACACTACACTGTTTCACAACTGAAGATCTGAGAGGTGAATTGACTAGTCTAAGCTAACTTAACTAATTAATAGCTTGTCTTGCAATAAAATTCATGCCCCTTTGCTGCCAGTCCAATTTTATTTTTTTAACATTGTAATTGGATAGAAAAATCTGTCCTAGAGCTTTGAGGTTTGAGTAGCTGGAAAATTAGAAATTGACCTGGACCAATAGAGCTTATGCTTAATCAAATTCGTAATGTTGTAGAAATGTCATTAGACTCAGTTCTTCCACTATCCACATAAATTTACACAATAAACTTAACTCTTAGGACCTCACTGCCTCTTTTCTTTTCTTTTTGAGCAGAGTTTTCACTCTGTTGCCCAGACTGGGGTGCAGTGACATTAATCATGGCTCACCACAGCCTCAACTTTCTGGGCTCAGGTAATTCTTCCACCTCAGTCTCCCGAATAGCTGCAACTACAGGTGTGTACCACCGCACCTGCTTAATATTTTAAAAACTATTTTGAGGCGATGAGGTCTTGTTGTGTTACCCAGGATGGTCTCAAACTCCTGGGCTCAAAGCAATCCCTCCTTGGCCTCTTAAAGTGCTGGGATTACAGGCCTGAGTCACTGAGCCTGGCCCTCAGTATTTCTGCTACAGTGACTAAGGGCTTTGGATTAGATAATATTTAAAATGCTTTCTAGTTCTCTGAGTCTAATTTCCCTTGCTAACGACCCTGGAAATTTACAAGAAATATATCTTTTTCATAGTAGTAATAGAATCGTTTTCCTATAAATTTTACTCTTCATATATGTAAACCAAGCACAGGGCATAAGTAAGATTTAACTATTTTAAAAGATGCAATTACCATGGTTATGGCTAGATTTCTATCTTTGTAGTACCTTCCCTGTGGATCCAATTTGAGAGATAGAGACGGCGGAAAGCAATAGAAAAGCTACTTCATCTTCTTCTCCCCCTGCACCCCAGAGTTAAACATTTATCCCTGGCCTTTCAAAATTTATACAGGGGGGGAACAGAATATGTAAAAATATATAGTTATAAATAGATCTTTGATTCTGACTTCATTGTTTCTTCAAACTCTGCACATTTTATTCTGGGAACTTTATTCACACACATGTAATTACCTAAGCTAAGCAGTTTTTCATACTTTCAAGACTCTTGCATTATTGCACCTGTACAATGACTTTATAATTCAGTAGTAATGGAACAGCAATTATTTTTCATGATGCATGTACATTTTTATACCAGATTGTTGGCGAATATTTTTTACAATTATGTCGTTTTCACTAATGAGGAAATTAGAGTAAGTTATCTCATAGAGTGAGATGTCTTTTTCTGACTCATTTCCTGGCTGTCGACATGGATTTTAGAAAAGTTTTCATACCGTAAAACAGCATATACAAATGGGAACAATGGTATCTTTGAATCCATGGGGGACAGGAGAAGTGGTGAACTATTTTAGAGGTCCAAATATCCTATCTGTCCTGTCCATATAATGAACTCTGATAGTACATTTACATGTGCATTTATGTGTATAATTAGATTGCAAAATTCTGAAATAAAGACTAAATCTTGTACCAACTTCAAGTCTTTCATAGTGCTGTGTCCAAAATAGGTCCTCAAATGACATAGACTGTCTTAATAGTTTGGCATAGAACAAGAGAGCAGAGGGCTGGCATGATTATTCAGTAAATTAAGGCACCACATTGACTCAGTCTAGACCACTTAGAACCAATCAAAATTCAACAGTTATTGAGCACTTGCTGTATGTCAGACACTGTGCACTTAATATTGGTTATTCAAAAGGAAATGGGGCCCAATCCTTAACTTTGAGTTTACTTCAATAAATATGTTATATAGTTTATATATGCAATACGTATACATATAACTATGATAAGATTACTTATCCATTAAAGAAATATGTATTTAATATAAATGTACTAAAAAAAAGTCCTAAGTAGAGAAGACCCAAAGAAAAAGGCACAGATTTGGTTTTAAGAAATTCATAATCTGAGGGTTGGACAGCAATAAATGCATATAAATATAATTAGAAAACAATGACAGTTCTCATAAAAGTATGCACAGGACATTATGGAATAGTGGATGGAATGTACCTTAAAAATTGTACATTAAGTACTTTCTGGAGGAAACAATGCTGTGTGAGATCTCAATAAGAGATGAAGGATTGTCTAGGCTGAGAAGGTAGGAAGTGCATTCTGGGAAGAGGGGAGAGAGGGTCAAAGGCACTGATATGTGAAAGAAAATAGAATTTGAGAACTGCAGGTACCTTTTCATAGTATAGAGCACAATGTGAAGACGATACTAGTGAGAGATGAGTTAGATGGGGTGAAGTCATGGAGAACCTTATCTGTTATGATGAAGAGTTTAGATTTTATTCTCAGCTCAGTAGGAAGCCATTAAAAGTTTCTAACTAAGGATTAATGGAGTCAGAATGGCATTCTAGAGAGCAAGAAGGAACATACTTCTAGCAACAATGGGAAGAAAGGACAGGAGGTCATAGACACTGGGTAGTATAGAACTAATCTTAGTGATAAGTGATGAGAACCTACTCACAGGCCTTGTGATCGGGACAGAAAACAGGCTACAGATTAGTGAGTCATTAAAGAGAGGAAATTTACAAAAATTTCTGATGAATTTAAATATCTATGCTAGGGGAAGGGAAATCAATCTTGACTCCTTGGTTTCTGGCCTGGAAAATTATAGAGTGCCGTTCCCTGAGACACAGATGAGTGGAGAGGATGGATGGTGGGAGATTGGATGGAGGTGAGGGAAATAATAAACTACGTTTTTGAAATATTGCTTTTGAGAAGCCCATGGGACATGGAGAAAGAAATGCCCAGACTATTCATATCTGAAGTTGAGGAGATAAGCCTGGACCAGAGATATAGGTTAAGAGTCATCTGACTGTTAGGGGGAGAGAGGGCTTGCTAGAAGCCTAAACCTCACTTTCACTCAATTTACTTATGTAGCAAATCTTCACATATACCCCAAAACTTAAAAAAAAAAAATCATCCTTCTATTGATGACAGAGGGATCCCTGAGGGTGGTTGAAGCCACTCAAGGGGAAAGCAAGACATTGTGGAGTATTTCAATACTTAAGACAGAAAAAAATTACTTATATGAGAGTGTAGGAAGAAAACAAGAGTGGTGGGATTGGGATTGCCTGGTAGGTTTAGGAAGACCTAAATAGTCATATGTCAAATGGATAAGAGCTAAAACATGCCTGTTTTTAATAATAATCAAGATAAGATCGTGCTATCTTTAGTTGTGGAACCACTTTCATTGGTACATTAAGGGGTGTGTTCAAGATGTTTTCAAAGGGCTCGGAAAGAGAGAATGGGCATGTAGAACGTGGTAATTTGTCATGTGGAAAATGTAAAAAAATGAATTCCACCCAGAAAAACAACGTCAGCAAAAACCTGGAAGTCTGAAAAATATGGAGTATTTGGGATGCACCGTAGGTGATCCTCCCTCTTTGGCATCCAATTTTCACATGTGCACCCCATTGATCAAAGTGAAGTAGAGCCAATGTTGAGGGGAGCTTCATAAACAGAGTTTGAAAAGCTCAGTCCCCCAGTAATAGACAGCAAAGTAGAGGAAAGACTGGGAATGAAACTGAGAGAAGGTAATACTGGAAATGGACAGAAAGGAGATAAACTCAATAGACAGGTCATAGATAGTGATGTCTAAATATGCTAATTGTGTGGAATAAGCTAGCAATAGGGGGCCCATAAAGATGTGTAAATGGTGACTTCATGGTGACTTCATTTTCTTCTACTGTCCCCACCTCCTCCACCACCACACACACATTTGAATGAATGATGATTAACTGGGATGGAGAAAACAGGAAAAAGCAGGTTGCAGTTAGATATTTAGCTTGAATTTGGAATGTACTAGTCAAAGCTTCTGGAAAAAAATTCAAATAATGTCAAAAATATGGGTCTGGAGCTCAATATGAGTGGTAATGATGTTCATTTGGGAATTTTCGATGCATAGATAATCATTACAGTCAATGAAATTTATGAGATCATCCTGGAGAGGTGTGTATGGTCAAAAACAAAAAAACTACTACTAACAGGTCCTGTGAGAGACCCCAAAATTCTGGATTAGATATTTATGATATGTGTTTTCATTACTCACCCTTCTAGATTCTGATGTCATGTGGTCAAGCGTATTCATGGTAACTAAGTAAGTGAAATGGAAAATTGAGGCTATTCTAATATTACTAAGTATTCTAATTCTTAAAAAAAAAAGAACCAAAAAGTTCTACTACTGGAAGAGGAGTTGAGATTTTGTAATACTTTTATTTGCTGCAATGTTATTTCTTGTATATAAAAATCACAAGAATGGTTTGGGGTGACCCATCATTTCATCATCTAGTTTTCAGATAACTCCTATTTTTTTTTGGCTTGTGTGCCTGTAGTCATATCCAGCTAATCTGCTTTTAAAAATCGACTTTGAGCCTTCCTTTGGCCACCTCTACTGAGAGAAATCAATGACTATTTCCTGAATCTCTTTGTGCTGTGCTGACAGTCTCCATTTAACACCCAGAGAGCACAGAGCATTTAGTTGTTGCATTCCCTTACATTTGCAATTCATTTTCTGTGTCAATTCATGTGGTTGATATTATAAAAATCATTTTAAACCTAGTTTAACTTTTCTTTTTTAACATTTGGCTTATTCATAATTTTATGAGCTATAAATTTTATTGCATTGTGAATTGCCTTTCCCATCTGCAGATAACTCCGAAGAAGGCCTTGGAGGAATTGCTTAGGATGTGGTAAAAAGTGAAAAGAAGGGGACTTCTGTTGTGATTTGGTACATGTTAGGCCAAAATGTATCCTGGAGTAGAAAATAACCAGAGAGGAAAGATTTGGGCTTTGTAAATCTGGTTTTATTTGTAGTATTCACTCTAGCTGAACAGATATACTCTGTCCACAACATGCAAAATGATTATGAAATGTAATACAACTGCATGGTTTACTGAAACAATAGCTCTAACTAATTCATATAATGTCCTTCTCAGCTAGATTTTCTTTGGTATGAATTATCCACAGAAGCTGTCAATAAGAACAAAAATTTTGACAAAATGCAATGTTCTATTATTCTTGTGAAATGCTGACTTAGTTTTGGTACAGATTAAAGCTGGGGTTATTAAGGTTATACTAAATATTTATTGGGTGTTGTAGGATTCAACATGCCCATATTTTATCATTAAAGCAATGCAGAAACTAAGTGCTAGAAATATGTAGAAAAAGTATATTGATTGGTTCATGTTGGTTTATTTATATTGACAAAGTCTAAATAACTCAAACAATACTGACAAAAAACTACAGTGAATTTTGGGTCCAGGGTTCTTCTGGTTTCTTGATTCAGTACAAGCATAATTTTATCTAATCCCTTTCCACTCACTATTTGACTTGTTATTTTTATTATTTCTCATAATATATAATTATACCCTTAGAGAGTTTGGAGAGGCCCAATAGCAGAGTGTTGGGAAGTAGAAGGTCCTAGGTTTGAATATTGTTCTCTTACCTCACTTGTTTTATTTTACTGCCTTATACACATAGTCTGTCTACAACACATACTTTCACTACATAGATTCTTACTAAGCGTTCTCCTACCTTAGAGTCTTTTCCTTAGCTCTTCCCTTGTCTGGAATGCTTTTCTTTTAAAATTTTATTTATTTATTTATTTTTCTTATTTTATATTTTATTTTGAGATAACAGGATTTATTAAGAGGACAAAAAAGTTCCTACAGCAGGAGGGGACCCGAAGGGGTTGCCCTGGTATGCTTTTCTTCCAGATAAACACATGTCTAACTGCCTCACTTCCATCAAGATGATATCATCTTCTCAATTGTGTCTACACTGGACTTTCTTTTTAAAATTGTTTGCCACTTCCCTACTGCACACTGTAGGATGACCAACTTGTCCTAGTCTGCCTGGGACTTCCCTGGTTTTAACATTGAAAATCCTATATCCCAGGAACTCTCTCAGTCCACACATACAGGCACAAATATATACACATTTAATTGACTATTTACCCATGCTAGAATTAAAATTCCACAGTGCCAGGAATTTTTGCTGTTTTCTTATCCCCACAGGAGGATACCAAGGGCTCCAAAATAGTGCTCAATGAATATTTTGTTAAATAAATGAAAAAACATATATGTCGGGGAGATTAGTAGAAATTAGAATAGAAAGGCCATGTTGACATTGTTCCATCTGTCCAAATAGCTACAAAAATTATGTTTTGATTTTTATCATTTTCTTAACTCATTCTTGCAGGTAAACTCCGATAGAGTCAGAGATTTCAAATAGTAAAAAATGTAATGCTTTATATACTAGTAGTTTGAACTGAAAAGTGAGATTTCTATAATGAAAATGCTGATTCATATCAGAATTGTGCTGCGGGATGATCAGATTGAACAGACATTTTCAGTTGTGCCTCAGTCTGTTGGAGACACTGACAGAAAAATAAAGAGAAGGAAATGATGGGCCTAAAAGAACATTACAGAACTCACTTGGCAACTGACTTCAAAGTAGGCATGGCGCAGTAAGTACTGGCAGATCTAGATTGAAATTCAATCAACCGAAGTGTACTTAGGCACTTTTATGTATAGCATACCGATATATATGTTATCTAGTAAAGAAATAAAGACCAGAAAACAAATATAACAGACATTGATATGATATTAAAAGGCATCTAATCAAGTACTCCAAGTAAAATGGGGACATTAGCTCAGGAAGTGACATGATTACCCAGGATTACTCAGGTAGTGTCTCCCTCTCCCTCTCTCTCACCTCACATGTCTTTATCAGGACTTCTTTGAGCTTCTTACATCCTGGCTTTGTGGTCAAATATTGCTATCTTTCTTATTCCTCTTCCCCTTTCTCATTTAAACTTCTGAGGTTTCAGACATTTTTCCTTCTTCTTCACTATCTCCACATCCCATCAGTCATTAGACCCAACCCGTTTTATACTTAAATATTTTTCAAACTGCCTTCTCTTTTCTACTGTTGGGACTCAGGAAAAGATATCCCAAAATAAAGGCCTCAGAAGCAGCCTCAGAAACAAAAGTTTTTCTCTGACCTTCTCCTGCCCTTTTGTCTTTGGCCCTTCATTTCCCCCTGAGGTTAGCCATAGAAACTAGAACCTCTTTTCACCAAAGCTACTATAAAACATAAACATATTACTCTAACTTTCCTCCACCTTTCTGTGTAAAAACTAACCATAAAGAAATGATCTGACCTAACTTATTAGATTGTAGAGCATAAGGCATAAGACCCCCAAGAGAGGGTCCTGCCCCACACCAAGAAGGAAGGAATGTTGCTCAGAGAGGTCAAGAAGAATCTAGACAGATAGTCCTTGCTGAGTTTCCCTCGTACTGATTTCATATTGGTTTCCTTTCTTCTGGATATAAAACTAGTGGTAGTATTGTTGGATCATATAGTAGTTCCAGTAAAGCTAAGTATACATCAGTGGATGAATGAACTTAAAATGTGAGGTATAGATACACTATGGAATGCTTTTCAGGCATAATAATTAATGAAAGCCTATTATTTGTGACAACATGGATGGACCTAGAAGACAGTATGTTAAGCAAAATAAGAAGGACAAGTACCAATGATCTCACTCACATACAGAATCTAAAACAGCTGTCCTCGTAGAGGTAGAGAGTAGAATAGTATGTACCAGAGGCTGGGAAGGGTAAGGTGGAGAACAGGTGGGGAGAGGTTGATAAATAGGTACAAAAGTTACAGTTAGACAGGAGAAATAAGTTCTGATGTTACTGCACAGTAGGATAAATATAATTAACAATAGTGTGTTATATGTTTCAAAATAGATAAAAAAGAGGATTTTGAATATTTTCATTAAAAAAATGACAAGTGTTGGGCTGGCAAATATGCTGGTTGTCTTGATTTGATCGTTGCAAAATGTGTACATGTATTGAAACATCACATTGCGTGCCATAAATATAATTATTATGTGTCAATTAAAGACAAAATAAAGCTTAACAAAAAACAAAGTACTTGATGATCAAACAGTCATTGGTTGAATGATTGAATAAATGAATAAATGCTGATATGACTTCACTGTTATCAGCATTGCATCAATGTGTACATCCCAGTCATTTGTGGATCAGCGAAGAACTTCCTTTGGCTTTTCTTTCAAAGACATCTTTTTTGTTTCCTTTATGGAGAATCCTCTTTTACTTCAGCACCTGACAAACAAGTCACACCTCAGCTGTAATGAAATTTTTCTTTTACAGTCAATTCTCTGTTCCTGATGGAAGGATCCATGATTTTAAACTTTTAAAAAAATTCCCTTTGGACTATTGTAATGGTCATTTGGCTGGTGTCCCAGCACACATAACGAGCAGACTTCAGTAGGTGTGAAATGTTGCTACTAGAGTCCAGTCCAACACTGGATCAAATAAGCACATAACTCTGGTTTTTGTGTCATCAAAATTAGAGATGGAAAATTATTATTAGTTTCACATGGATCTTTTTCCTCTGGGGAGTGAGGGCAAAATTGTTCCCCTCTGGTGTTTTGTCCACTGAGTTTAAGTGAATCAAGCAACAGGTCCCCTGCTATTTCCCTTGGGAAAGTCTTTCACTGTCGAATAGAAATGATTAAAAAAAAAAAAAAGAAAGAAAGAAAACGAAGAAAAAAATCTCTTCAACTTATATTAAGTTTTCTCTACTGTTTTCTTTCTAGCCTCTGCTCAGTTGAATTCTCAAGTATCTATATATGATAAAGTGTGTACTTTGACCAATAGGTTTATTTTCCTATGTGATGATTGTTGAAGGTATTACCTTTATAATGACCCATTTAATCCCAGTCACTTGGAAATGAGTTAACTACTTCTTCCTTCACACAATCTAAATTGGCTTAACATTTTTCAATGCAAGTTATTGTGTAATTCTCTGCACATGCTAATATATACACCTCAGTCTGACCACATAGACATCAAGTCCAAACAAATGATTCCGTCCCAGGAGTGAATTACTGTATTGATCTATTAAATAGACCTAAAAGGCTTGTTTGAATTTGGAAGTCACTTGCAATCAGCAGCATTTTAGTGAAAAGCATTGCCTGTGAATGACTTAGTAGTAGGAGGCAAAGCCACATTGCCTAACAATCTATAGGGACTGGTGTTCCAAGAAGTTTCTTCAAAAACCCTTACTACTAGCAGGCTTTTCTATGAGGCTTGATGTCAGTTTTCTCCATTAAGATAATCCTCAAAGTTAGATCAGGGAATAGAGAAACATTTTTCCATTTTACCTCTTCACAGTTACATAAGACATTCATTAGGGAGGATTTTAACACAGAGGAAAGAAAGCTTGCTGGGATTTTTAAACCAGATGGACTACAATTCAAATACTGATTCTCCCACCTTCTAGCTGAGAAACATTAAAAATGTTATTTGGCCTTTCTAAATCTCTGATTTCTCATTTATAAATTGGAGATAGTAATATAATACCCAAATGATTGTTGTGGGGATTCAGTGATGCAATGTATGTAGTATGTCTTGGCACAGGGTAGACAATAAAATTTAAATTTCTTTTTCCTCTTCCCTTTTACTAAGAAGGCTCTTCTGCTGCACAAATCGATGAAAGTATGTTGGCAAATGTAGGTGAACTTCTGGGATGAACATGCATTTTATGGAGTTAGGAAACCAAGGTATACTTTATATTTAATTATTAATAAATTACTACAAATGATATTAAAAAGGTGGCTTCATATAAGTTCAAGATACTATTGCTACTGCTAGTATTGTCTACTTAAGGATCAGCAATCAGTCACATCTCCTTAATAGCCTCCTCTTGATATATAAAGATATTTAAACTTTTTAAATTTTATTTCTCAATACACTTGAATATTAGTTGGGGCATCTCAATCTTGCTTGTTTGTGTCAATAGTATATAAACGTTTTATACTAAAAACTTATTTCATACATTCTGGAGACTCTTCTTCTCCTTTTGTTTACAATTAATTGATCAGGAATGTGAATTAGGTTTCCAGAGCAAGCAAAATGTGTGTGTATGTTGGAAGGAGGATGATTAGTGTTGAACAAATAGTGCTAAAAGTGTTATGCCATTTGACTGGATCCAGTCTCTCAAGCTTCCATTATCTACCAGGCTGATAGTTGAGGTCCCTGAAGCTTTATTCTTTATTTTGTATTACTGCATATCCTACTTTGTTACCCAAATAATAAGAGCAATGGAATCCTAGGGTTTAGGATGTGGATGCCGTGCTCATTGTGGGCAAGAGTGTCCTAGCCCCAAGCTACCTGATGGATTTCTGGGTAGCTCCTAGTCAAATCTGCAAGAAGTCAGTTTTGACTTCTTTTGGCCTTTGATCAAGGTCCCGTAGGAAACCCAGGAGACACTGAAGTGCTTCTTGGATTATAGTCTTGTGTAGATTATCTATAAAAAAGTTCATGGTAACTAGGACTTCTAAATTGTGTTAAAAACTAAGGTATGATTCAGTGGAAAGAATGCAAACTTTTTTTGTTCTCTGATTTGTTATTCCACAAAAGAAAAAATAATTGTTGTCTTAGCATTTAAGTTGTATATTATATGATCTCGATCTCGCTCTCTCTCTTTCTTCCTTTCTTTCTTCTCTTTCTTTCTTTTGAAACAACTCTCTGTGAGACAGATCAATCTGTGAGACTGGCTGAGGAAAAGTTTCTAAAGGTAGATGTTTACTTTAACTTGTTTCTCTCTAGAACTAAACTGTAGTCCCTAGAACTAGACTCTGGTTCTATTTAAAAAAAAAAAAAAAAGTACCAGCAGAAAGATAAATGCTGCATGTTGTCACCATATGTGGAAGCTAAAGAAGTTATCTCACTAAAGTAGAGAGTAAAATAGTGGTCACCAGAGGCTGGGAAGCATAGGGGATGAGACAGCCAAATGTTGGTCAAAGGTCACAGAAGTGCAGCTAGATAGGTGGAATAAATTTCAGTGTTCTATAGCTCAGTAGAATGACTACAATGGACAACGATTATATACTTTCAAATAACTGGAAGGGGGAATTTTGAATGTTCCCAATACAAAGAAATGATAAAAGTTTGAGGTGATGGATATGCTAGTTGCCCCGATTTGATCACCACACATTGTATACATGTATTGAATATCACTCTGTACTCCATAGATATATGCAATTATTATGTACCAATTAAAAATCATAAAAGCAAAAGAAAAAACCCTAGTGGCAAACCAGTATTAATTTGGTTATTTTTACATAAATCTGAATTAATATCCAAGAGACCCTACTCTAGGTATACAAAATAAAGTATCATTTATTAATTGATGTACCTCTGTCAACTATTTAAGCCCAAGATTTAAAGTATTAAAAGTGACTGAACCACACAAATATTTTACTCAATCCATGCTTATTTAAGCTTATGCTAGATGCATGAGAGGAGTTTTCAGACACACACACAAAGAAGGATGCCTACAGATACCTACAGATATCCTGACATTTGTAGCTAGAAATATGACCACTCTCTTTCAACTCTTCTCTTTCACCACCATCCTCCTTGTCTCTCAAAACCCCAAAACCTGTAGCAACACACACAGAGACTGGAGGGATAGAAGGCCTTTGTCAAGAATTTAATTAAGCCTCTACATATAGTTTTTCAAATGTTATGTTCAAGAGTTAGATATGCCTCACTCTCAGAAAACGAGGTGTAGAATTAGAAGTGGAGATAGGGGGCTGAGAGAGTGGAATTGCTCTTCAAGTGTATACTTTGGGGGGGGGGTAGGGGGAAGAAGTTGATTTTCAACAGGAGCCAAAAAGTAGGAAAAAAGCGGGAAGAATGGAGGAACAAAGAAGGCTGAGCAGTGAGGGTAGACCAAAGCTTGAATTACTGCAGTGGCTGACCATATACTTTGATTCTTTAGAGCAGATGGTATCACATGGGGAGAGATTACCAAACAAGAAAAAGACAAAAGTTTGGGGACAACCAAAATGTAAGAGGAAGATGTTCCAGTGAAGGAGATTAAAAATAAGTTTTCTTTCTCCCAAATCTGCTCTGTTTTCTTGATTTTCATAGTATAGACCTTTGCTTAGGGCATGGTTATCTCCACTCTAAACTTTCATTAGCACCTATTCTCTGAGCTCTGGACATTGGAGAAAAATTAGAAGCAGCCTAATTTTCACTAACAGAAGAACTGATAAATAGCCTGTATTTTATTTAAATATTGAACACTATGAGCAGGCAAATTGAGTGAACTAGAGCTACTTGTATTAACAAGGAAAACAACCTTAGAAACCTATAATTAGATAAAAACTTGCAGAATGGTACATCTAGTATGATACTGTACATATAAAGGTTAAATATTTTTTAAAAATCAGTAATTGTCATGGAAAAATACATATGAATGAGCATGATAAATAGCAAATTCAGAATAGAGGTTATCTTCAGGGAAAGAGTGAAGGGAATGGAATTGGGCAGGCATTTACAGAGGAGGCCACATTTCTATCTGCAATATTATATTACTCCCTCTCTTTCCTACAGGAACAGAAACTTTTACCTGAGTTTAAAAGGGCACATGACTACCTAGTTAGAGATTAGGTTTTCTAGTCTCCCTTGTAGCTGCGTATGGTCCTATGACTAAATCCTTGCCGAGGTAATGTGATTAGAAGTGATGCATGTGCTTTCCCACTTACTTTCTTAGGGGAAATTGCTTGTCTTTCCTCTTTCCCACATGCTGGAATATGAATGATAACTCAGTTTCAACCCTCAATCCTGAAGACCCAGACAGAGCTCTGGGACAGTGGTCATGGTCCATGGGCAAACTGCCTAGTTGTAAATGCTCCTTGAGCTTAGACTGTGTTTTACAGATTTGAAGAGTTGTTTAAAAAAAAAAGAATATATCACAGACACCATGTGTGATCAGCAAAGCCTAAAATATTTATTATCTGACCCTTTAAAGATAATGTTTGCTGACTCTAGTTCTAGGGGATATTGAAGCAAAAAGAGAAAGAACCCGAGTCCCTGGAGACCTCAAGAACAGAGCTGCATAGCTACTCTAGGTCTCCACACCCTTACTTTTGGAGTGGTGCGTATGTGAAATATACATCGCTGTCTTATTTGAAGCACTACAATTTAGAAAATCTCTTTGTTATAGCAGCTTTGCCTATATGTTATCTAATACAGTTGGAGATCATTTTATTATTCTCTGTACTTTTTGGTATGTCTACATAGAATTTAAGGACCCACCACGGATTTATTCCTCTGTAGTATGAGATGTGTCACATTTATTCATTCAAAGAGCATTTATTGAGCATGTACTATGTGTCATATACTAGGCCAGGTATTAGGGATATAGTGGTGAGCAAAACTGATATGATAGTCACTTTGAAAGTTTTTTGCCCCTAAAATCTGTGAATCTGATCTTACCAATGAGTAGCCTCTACTTCTACTCTATACCTTGTTTGAGTTGAAGGAGTACTGCAGAGAGGCAGTTATTTCAAATGACTCTCCACCTAATTAAAACAATTGAAACAGCAGGGCTCGGTGGCTCAGCCTGTAATCCCGCACCTTTGGGAGGCTGAGGTGAGTGGATTGCCTGAGCCCGCGGGTTCGAGACCCGCCTGGGCAGCGAGACCTCATCTCTACAATAAATTAAAAATTAGCTGGGCGTGGTAGCGCGCGCCAGTAGTTCCAGCTACTTGGAAGACTGAGGCGGAAGGATCGCCGGAGCCCAGCAGGTCGAGGCTGCAGTGGCCGGGAGTGGCCACTGCACTCCAGTCTGGGCGACAGAGTGAGACTCCAACTCAAAAAAAACCAAACAAACAAACAAGGAAAATGACAACAAGAAATACAGAAAAAAAGCAACCTAACTGAGGAAGAAGGTGAAGGGAATTTCCAGCGGAAGGGTAAAGATCAGGGTTGACAGCTTCACTGCAGGTCTAGAAAAAAATCAGCCTGGACTGAAGTAAGGAGACAGAAGGCTCTAGAAGGGATGTTTTCAGGAAGAAAAAAAGAAAATGCTCGATATGTGTGAACACACAAAGTATATTTATATAGCAGAATTAGAACTAGTGACAAATAGTAACTCAGCAAGCCAAAAATGGGTAATTATTCCGCCAAAAACCCAAAAAGTTATACCAGAAAGGAAATATAATTCTAGTATACTATTAGAAGCAGTTGTGAATGACAATGACATAGTTAATACAATGTAGACACTGAATGCTGATATTATTGACAACAAAGCTGAGTGAAGGGAAAGCATGTGTTTGGTATTGAGGGAAAGGAGGCTGTAAGAGCGTTAAATCCTCATTTACCATAAAAGGAAAGCAACAAAAAATACTCCCTCAAAATGAAAAATCAATAGCAATAACAATCAAAGTATACTATTTAGAAACAGGCACGTCAAATGCAGAAGAAAGAGTTAAGAGCAATTTCTGAGAAAGAGAAATTTGAAATGAAGAGGTGTGGTGGAGCAGCTGACTGCTGTTTCTCACTGTCAACTATGCATGCCATTTGACCTTTTAAAACTATGTAAATATATTATTTATTTATTTATTTACATGGGGATGGGATCCAGGCTATGTTGTCCAGGCTAGTCTCAAACTCCCAGGTTTAAGGAATCCTCCTGACTCAGCCTCCCAAAATGCTAGGATTATAGGTATATGCCAGTGCATCCAATTAATTTTTTAAATGTAGAAAAAAGATATGTTTACAAAATTAATCATGTAAAATTACCAAGTCAGGAGGTCTTGGCTTAAATCTAGTATCTGTCTTGCTGTGGTTAATTTAAAACAAAAACAGAAAAAGACAGGTTCATTCACACATTCTATCATTTAAAAAAATCTTCTTAAGAAAATATTATTAGTACAGTGTTGGGAGCCAGTCTTGGAGGCCCACCAGACTGACAGGGTCCTGGTGACCCCGGGACACAGGCTACTGGAAACTCATTGTCCATCTTTCCACTTCCCACTACATTATTTGACCTGTCCCTTTTGCCCATGTGATGACTCTGAGGCATGTTTAAAAGGCTTTCTTTCGCTTGGTCGTGGGTTACAGATCTTGTTTTTAGGGTTAGGATTTGTGACTAATACCTGGTAAAAAGAGGTTTCTGATTTTGTTTAGCCAAAGAATTGTTTTGAATATTTCTACCTATTATTTGTAGTTGTAGTTATGGTGTTTGAATACAAGGCATAAGATTTAAGTGTAGTAAAAGTTTATATTAAGGCATATGTAGGTGATTTATAAGTTTGTTTTGAGATACATATTAAGTATAGTATATAAAAAGTTAAAGGGTTTAGATGTAGAATTTAAGTGAGTAAAACAGGTTTATCTAACAACCGAAACTACTTGAAGCCTGAATAACATCACTAGAAGTTTCTTCTAA
>NW_007246663.1:107353-120110 GCF_000164805.1 Carlito syrichta | reverse complement strand
ATGAGAAAAGAAACATCTGCCAGGCACTTCTAGAGGATCTCCAGGTGCACATTCTTCCGCTAGATGGAAATATTCTACATATGAACTGCTCCAAAACCCTGGGCCAGAAACTGTTGTTCTGGCCCCCAGAAACTTTATTATGGAAAATCCTGTTTCCCTGGGTAATTTGAATAAGGAAGTTAAGTTTGTAAAGGATTGGAATTATTAGAAAGATTATAACATATATTAGTTAATTTGGGATATAAGTTTTGCTTTAAGTAGAGTTGTTTAATGAGAAGCTTTATAATTTTATAATTTTGGGATCTTATAATGGCGGGTTACAGGAATTGTTTTTTACAGGGTAACATCATTGTGTTGGGATTATGTTGTTTTGGGTGGAAATAGTTTCCGCCCTTTAGAGAACATTGACCAAGCACAGAGAGGAATACTTAAACTTAAGCATAGTTATTACATCACAAAAAACCCATGTAATTTGTTTTAAGTGATTTGTTTTGTAATGATGATTTTAACTTGCTCTGTGGCAGCAACTTGCAGAGATTATTTCCCTTGTAGAGAGAAATACAAGCTCACCACTACTTGCAATAAAACGGCATCTGCATTCTCATAACAGGTGTCCAGTCTTTCTCTCTCCCTTCTTTCTCTCTTTCTCACAAATCACCTACGCCATCTCTACCTTTGAGAATCTCTGAACTCTGCCAGAGCAGGACTCTGGCAGTACAGTCATCTCCGGTGTCCATGGGGAATTGATTCCATTGATACCAAAAGTCAAAGATGCTAAAGTCTCTTATACTAGAGGGTGTGGTATTTGCATATAAACTACATACACTTTAAATCATCTTTGAATACTTTAAATCATCTCTAGATTACTCATATTACCTGATACAATGTAAATGCTATGTAAATAGTTGCTATACTGGATTGTTTAGAGAACAATGACCAAAAAAAGTCTGTACATGTTCAGAACTGATGCTTTTTAATTTTTCTCATATTTTTGATCCATGGTTGGCTGAATCCATGGATGCAGAACCCATAGATACGGAAGGCTGACTGTGTTCTGTTCACAGATCCTAAGATTGATGCTTTTCTAACTCAGGTCTACTATCAAAGCCAATATTCTATATATTGCACAAAGTTTCTTTCTTTGATGAAAGAAACTTTGCTGCTGAAACATCCTCTTCTCCCTTAAAGATATAATTCAAATCCTCTTCTCCTTTAAAGATATAATTCAAATAACTGTGGATTTATTAGATTTGTCTCTTCAGCCTTCCTTTTCAGGACTAAGTATCTTATTTTCTCTGAGCTTACATCACAAAAGCTCCTTAATATTCTTTTGAGCTTTTTTTTTCACTCTTTAATGGGTCTTTAAATCTCATTAATTTAATCACATTACTCTTACTAAGACAGGCTATATTAATAGGAAAATGAGTTGATGCTAAGTTACCTTCGGGCGCATGACTTTCATGCATTTATATCTACAGTGCTGATTTTAAAATATGTGCTGATTTTTAATATTAGTTTAAAATGTTAGTGTTGGCTGGGCTTTGTGGTTCAGCCTATAATCCCAGCACTTTGGGAGGTTGAGGTGAGTGGACTGCCTGAGCCCGTGGGTGTGAGACCAACCTGGGAAACTTGGCAAGACCTCATCTTTACAATAAAACAAAAAAATTAGCGGGCCTGGTAGTGCCTGCCTGTAGTTCTGGTTACTTAGAAGGCTGAGGCGGAAGGATCGCTGGAGCCCAGCAGGTCGATGCTGGGGTGGCGGTGAGTGTGCTACTGCACTCCAGCCTGGGTGACAGAGAGAGACTCCAACTCAAAAAAAAAAAAAAAAGTTAGTGCTGAATGTAGTGATTTTTAAAACATATCTATAAACAATGGCATTTTGTAAAAAGCAACATTAAATTACTTAATGTGCATATTACTAGAATATCTGCTGAATTTAATTTCTTGTCAATAATTGAATTTTAAAAATATATGTATTTTTGCATACTACAATCCAGTTTCTACTGTTTTCTTTCTCTCACTAAATGGCAAAGTCATCTCAACTTTATTCTAGTTTTCTCAGATATAACAAAAAATATTTCTGATAGGCCAAACTAAAATATAAATCTAATTGGGTTTTAAAAAGTAGCAACAACAACAAAACCAATAAACAACAAAAACTAAACAAACAAACAAACAAAACCCAAGGTTTAGTCAGCCCTTCATTTGTTCATTCATTCATTCAACATTTAAGTATCTATTGGATGCTGATCTCTGTGTCAGGCCTTCGGGATATAAAGACAAACACATACAAATGTATACATTTATGACTAAAATTCATTCTAGGAAAATAGAAGTTGAAATAGTTACAGTTCCAAGGAAGTTCAAATTGTTAGAAATCTAAAGAAAGAAAACACTTTTAGAAATCAATTAGTTTCTGCCTCTGCCTGGTATTCACCAAGATATGGCTAACCTGTAGTGTGGTGGGGGGAGCTGCTGGATGACATCATGAATTTTTATCAGCCTTTCTTCATCTGTTGCTGCTGAAACGGCGTCCTGTAATGTCACAGTGCAAAATATACTAGGTGAGCTTTGTTGGTAAAAATGAAAACTCTTCACTCACAAATTTGTTATCACTCTGAGACTAACTTACTCTTTGATGCAAAATGACAAGGAAACACAACATAATAACAAGGAAGTATGAACACTGAAATCTACTCATATAGAAATTTAAGAAGCTTGATAGTAACCAGTATTAAGGATGATAAGATTTGTGGCTCAAAGTCAGAAAGTAAAAGAATGACAATGTGAAAACAGCAAGACTATGGACTATCTGGCAATACTTGTTTTTTTTTTTTTTTTTTTTAGGAAGTCATTTTATGCACAGAACTATTTTTCACATGTGACCAAATCAATCTACACATGTTCCCAGAAAAGCTCCACAAATAACTTGATTCAAAAGTATCTTGTGCATGATCAATGTTTGTATACTTAAACCTGAAATGTATCTCACATCTTTATAATAAAAATTAAAACAAACAAACAAACAAAAGTGTCTTGTACTCACAGAAAATTTCTCATACAGCTGGTAGGTGAGCAGAGGATTTGGGAGCTCTCGGAAGTACAGCTTACAGAGGGAGCCCACAGAATGGATGTCTTGAACATATGGCTCTTTCGTCAGGTCGGGGACATGCTCAGAATCAAATTCATGGCTAACATAGATAGAAGATGGTTAACAATTCTTTTACTGAAGGAAAGCAAATACATGACTTCAAAACAGAAAGCAAAGGCCCAAAGTGTTCTGTTCTACTTTACTGAGTTATTTTCTTCAATCATATGTTATATTTGGACTTCAGCAACAATTGGATGTCTTATCATAAGACAGGTATCATTCTACATAGAAATTACGGGCACAGCTTTAACATTAAAATGGACAATAACCTCTGAAATGCATACAAGTAAGCAGCTCTGACAGCACAATGATGTGAAACAGAACTCCTAATTTCCAATAGTATAAATATCCACTATTTTGACAATTCCAGAAACTAGAGTTGAATGGCAACTGGTTCATGAAACTACTTTGTACAGAAATTCCTCAGATACAAGTTAAATAGCTTGGGAATGCTTTACCAAAGTATGAAGAAGAGGCAAGAAACAATTTACAGCAATTCCCAGCTAAAAACAAATTTTAATAGACAATAAAATCTGTAACACAAGCCGGGCTCGGTGGCTCAGCCTGTAATCCCTCGCTTGGGGAGGCTGAGGTGAGTGGATTGCCTGAACCCATGGGTTCGAGATCCACCTGGGCAACTTGGCGAGACCTTATCTCTACAATAAATAAAAAAAAATTAAGCCGGGCTCGGTGGCTCAGCCTGTAATCCCGCGCCTTTGGGAGGCTGAGGTGAGTGGATTGCCTGAGCCTGAGGGTTTGAGACCCGCCTGGGCAGCGAGACCTCATCTCTACAATAAATCAAAAAATCAGCCAGGCTTGGTAGTGCATGCCTGTAATTCTGGCTACTTGGAAGGCTGAGGTGGAAGGATCGCCGGAGCCCAGCAGGTCGAGGCTGCGGTGGCCAGGAGCGGCCACTGCACTCCAGTCTGGGCGACTGAGTGACACTCCAACTCAAAAAAAAAAAAAGAAAAAAGAAAAAAAAATTAGCTGGGTGTGGTAGTGCGTGCCTGTAGTTCCAGCTATTTGGAAGGCTGAGGTGGAAGGATCACCGGAGCCCAGCAGGTTGAGGCTGTGGTGGTCAGGAGCAGCCACTGCATTCCAGTCTGGGTGGCAGAGTGAGACTCCAATTAAAAAAAAAAAAATCTGTTACATTAGCATGAGTAAAATAAAAGTTGTGCTCAGAATACTAAGACAGAATTAAGTTCACTCTCCAAGAGGTTAATTAATATTAATCCACAAGCAAGAAACCACTTATCTTCTATCCAGAGGATTAATGTGTGTAGACAATCTGACTATGAGATTTATTGTGTCTTACACTAAAAACTGAAACTGTCATTAGTACAAGAACCAATTTAAGTATTTTCCAAACATGTAATCTTGAAAACAGAGATGAGCTTTGTGGTCAATTAAAATATTTAAATCCCCGAAGAATAACAGTAGTTACCATGTACCATGGTGAAAAAGAAAAGATAATAGCATATCAAGAACAGACTAGCGTCTAAGGGATTAAGCAAAAATAAAATTTATTTTGGTGACATAGAGAATATCACTATTTTCATCTCAGAGAAGATAATGGAGAGGATGTGAGATATGTAACACATGCATATTTGGGTATACACTGAATAAGAGTCCATGAAGATTAGAAAAGGTTTCATTCCCAACCATTTTAATGAAGAACTAAAGGATATTTCTATTATAATGTAAATTTTATCTTTTATGGTTGTCATGGGTTCAGACACAATTTGCTAAAACCTTCAAACATTATGAAGAGGCAAAATACAAGTAGTGAAGAGATCAATGTGCATGATTCTCTGGTACTACAGATGAAGAAATATCATTTATAAAAATATACAGAGAACAATATGGATATTATTTCCTATTTTATCTAAACTATCTTACTGAAAATTATGATTATCAAAGTAAGTGACTCAATTTTGAAATAATTTCATTTTAATGAGTTAAACAGGAGTGAAAAATGAAATGCCATGTAAGATTTTACCGTAGTCTCTGGATATTGGATGCAACTCCAGAAAGACGATATATTCCATCCACAATACCATATCTTTCAATGAATGCTGTGCAGCTTTGAAGAACTTGGGGCACTAAAGAGAATTTTTAAAGACATAAATTAAATCGGTAATCATACTGGAACAAGAGTCAGCAAAAAATAAGAACACCTTAGTTTTCAAAAGCAAAATAAAATTTGTAAATTAAAGTAAAAAGGTGCAAAGATTAATTTATTACAAAAAATGATGAGGGTACATCTACTTAATTTCACATCTAAACTAGGTAACTACTTTCTGACTAATCAAGATTGGTTCTATGTTATGACAGTTAGGTAAGTAAAAGAATTCATACATTATTAGGATAGTGTCTCTTCTATAGTAGATTTATTTAGATTATGTTACCATAATAAGGTGAACTGTCCAGTCCTAACACTGTGCCAGATTTTTCTAAAATGCAACTTTTCAGCTGAATTTTGTACATAGGAAATGGATATACAAAGCCTAAATGCTTATCCCAACAACATAATTGCTTGTAAGTACTGCAATGTTTCACTTATAAAAAAAGTGTCTTTTATTTTTTCAGTTAATGCTAATTCTAATTTTATTCAACAAACAAAACACCAATATAATGCAAAGGCCATGGCAATTTCAAATAGATAGAATCTTATAATTTCCTGCCCATCTTTACATTTATTTTATTGACATTTTTACTTAATATTATCAGCTCATCATAAAGTACATGCTAAGAATTAGTAGAAAGAAGAGTATGTACTCTCAGTACACAAACGCACCGTTATTCTGGGGCCTACAGTCTAGAAGAAAACCTTCAAATTATATGATAAAAATTGTTATAACCATTTGAAAATTTATAATAGCTGAGATTTGAATATTATTTGTTTTGCAATGCAGATTGATGAGCTTACAGACTTTAGTAACTATGGTCATTTGATAGTGTTAGTCAAAATCCCTGAAAAGAAATGCTTGGAAGAACATTACGTCATCTGCAATGAACTACTATATATTAGGGATGAAACATTCAGCATAGCAAATGAAACAAATAAGATATTTTAGTAAGATGATTTTAGCGAATACATTTATAGTATATTGCTATGCCATTCTTTTATTATTATAACAGAATTTTCCTTGGTTTTCCTGCCTTTTGTTGTCCTTCTGCAGTCTATCTTTAAATTCTGTCAGATCCTATAACTGCATTTTAAACTTAAACTCCTTATCTTTTATTTTAAAAAATAACCAAACCAGCAGCTGATAGTATTGCCCCATTGAGCACTTAAGATGTGGCAGGCTAAATGCTTTACAATGGATACTCTCTGATTCTCACAGAAATCCTAAGGGAGAAAGTACTATCATTATCCACATCTCTCTGAAGTGTGCTTCAGAGAGATGAAGTTTTACCCAAGGGCAGGCAGGAAACAGGCAAAAATGAGATTCGAATTCAAGCAGTCCAAGTACTGAGTCAATGTTTTTAACTACTGCAATATACTGCCTGGTATATAAGGCCATTCAGAAATTACCCCTAATTATCATCATAATTCACATTTCACAACTAGAGTTATTTCACAACTAGAGTTGTGGCCTAGAGACCGGTTGAAGTGTCACCCTTTGCCATATAAAGCAGCTATTCTCTAACTGCTTCATAAAACAATAACCTCTGCTGGGACTCCCTCACCACCCTCTTCATAGGGAAAATGCTTAGCTATTGTCTAAAACCCAGCTAAACTATCACTCTTAACCAAGCCTTCCTTCAATGCCCATAAGTAGAGGATAGGTACAGCACTATGCTCTATGTGCTCACAGAATGGTATTATAATCATAATTTGCTTACATAGCCATCACCCCTTCTTGACTACTGGCTGTTCAACGGTAAAAACCAGGCATTGTTCATCACTGAGCAAAGCTCAGGAGCACTATCCTGACACAATGTACAAAATTAGCAAGTGAATTAATTTGCAGGTGCTCTGAAAGCCTGAAAAAGCTACCTGATCAAGTTAGCAGAGGGAGGACCTTAGTTTTCACACGGAGCTGAATTCATTTTCAACTAAATGCTTTCTGCCTCTAAAAACATTTAGGGCTTTGAGTAACAAGAAAGGGATATATTTATATAGTAAAGATGAAGGGCAGGCAGAATTGTCAGGTACTATTTGTGGATTGACTTTGATATAAGAAGTAATCTTTGTGTCAAAATGATATGAAAAATATACAGTACCTTTATATAACATTGGATTCCATTTCTAACATTTTTCCACCAATGATAACCTCAGTGTCTTAGGTTTCTATTCTACAATCTAGAAGTGGAATAACAACATTTGGGGCTAGAAATTTTTTGTCACTTACTTCAAAGGGAATGTATTTGGAAATTACTGGGATGATTAACATAATTACTTAAAGAGAGAGCGGACAAGAGCTTTAACTCTTTTCCTTAAAAGAGACTTCTCATTATGTATGCTCCAAATTGATATGCTAACTCACCCAGGCACACGGCAGGTTTGTCTTGAAAGAAAACCCTTCAGAGTATAGGATCATATTTCCATATTACCAAGGTATCCTAGCATACATTATATTGTAAAATATTCATAAAAATAAGCTACTATGTATAAAAAAGCATAAATAACATTCCCTGGACTCTAATAGCTGTGTAATATTAGATTCTTATCTGCTTGTATTCTCCAAAATAAGTAGGAACACTTTGAAAATATAGAGAACTAGAGGTCTTTCCCTGCTAATATAACCAAGCCCTTACAGACATAATAATACTTCATGGAAAGAATCTGAATTGTTTCCTTATGTTTTATGTTTCCTATGTAGAATAACTTAAAGTCTATAAAATAATCATATAATGAGGTTTAATAAATAAAATTACATAACTATTAATTACAATTTTAAGAGACACAAACGAGACATTTAAAAAACTAGGTGGCACTATGAAAGAAAAACATAAACTCTAATTTTGAAGAAAAGAGAACAGAAACTAAAAAACAGTGTCAGAAGGTAAAAAGTAAAAAGATCTGACTTCTTTTTTACCAATGTGTAGGAAAGCAATAAGAGAATTCACTGTATTATGTTTTCTAAAAAATCCTACTTAAAAAAATGGTATTTATTAGCAACCCCCCTAAACAATCTAACCAATCAGACAAATGTACACCAAATGACCAGTCAAAATATAACATTAGAAACCTCCAGAATGGTTCCTCCAAAAGATGATGCGACTTATTCCCACTATCTCCAAATAATACACTTCTGAGCCACCTTAATTTATAGTCTTAGTTTTTAAAATATCATATGAAAATAGAATAAGTAAATATTAAAATAAAATTGGTCCCTAAAATTAGAGTCATGGTTAAAAAGTAGGAAATAAGTATGACAAGAATTTATTTTTGATTTTTCTTGACAGTTTCATTTCTATTTTCTCTTCATTCACTCACCCACTTCCTTATTCATCAATCATTTATTTAATAAATGTCCTCTCTATTTACCAGGTATCATGCAAGTATTACAAATACAGATGAAGAAGTAGAGTTCATTTTTAGAAAGGTGGCTTCCAGGCTGGGAGTATGTGAGCATGGTGTTATACATTTAGAATGTGCAGCATGATTTTTGGTTTGGAAAATATGATTGTCTAAAGGATTAATTTCCAGTGTTATCTGGGTCTTGTTTTTTTCTTACTGTGCTCTAGTTACAAAATCCTTGTCCATAACATAGAAATATGTTCAGGCAACAGTTTCCTTTCCTTGGGTTTTAAGATATTTTTTGTATTTTGTATCAAACATAATTTTACCCAGTTTTCTACAAAGTTCTCACCATTTTGTTTTAGCAATTTCAATACAAACTTTAAAGAAAATTTGGTTTTAAATATGTGCAACAAAAAACTCAAGTTCTATGGAAAAAAAGTCAACCACTCTCTGTTCTGTTCAAATAGATTTTATTGTAATTAGGGAATACATGAACACTGTAGTTAAATCAGTTATTTTTAAGAAAGAAATGATATATTGGCATCTGTCCTCTACTATCATTCTTCTAAAGAAAGGAAAAATACCTAAAACTTCTAAGTACAACCAAAACCAAACTTATATTTGACAGGTAATGAGCATGGCAGAACAAACTGGAAATCCTTCACTCGCATTAGTGGCCACATCTAAGTAAGGTTGAACAATGGCAAGAAATATAAAAAGGAATAGAAATTAATGTAACAAAAACATTTTGATGCTATAATAAGGATGACCAAGCAAATGACAAATTAGTATACTCTATGCACCAAAGTACTATGTGGGCAGATTTTTAAAGAATCAGTTCTATAAATCAGTGGATCCCCAACCTTTTGGGCATCAGAGACAGGTTTTGTGGTAGAGAATTTTTTCATGGATGGAAGGGGATGGGGGAGTGGGGTGGTTTTGGGATGATTCAAGTGCATTACATTTATTTTGCAGATCAGCAGCAGCATTAGATTTTCATAAGAGAGCACAACCTAGATTTCTTGCATGTGCAGTTCACAATATATTTCGTGCTCCTATGAGAATCTAATGCAGCTGCTGATCTGATAGTAGGTGAAGTTCAGGTGGTAATGCCAGCAATGGGGAGCAGCTATAAATACACATGAAGCTTCACTCACTTGTCTGCCGCTCACCTCTTGCTGTTCGTTCCTAATAGGGGTTAGGAACCCCTGTTATAAATAACTAACATAGTCTTTAATCAACTCAAGTAAAAGCACGGTAGTTTGTGATAGAAACTGTATGATCTTTTTGCGTGAATCCTAGCCAAGGGACCACAAATAAAAGAACAAAAAGAAAATTGCCTTGTCAGGCTCCTATATGACTTGTTACAACATTTTGTACAGAAGAAACAGGTCAGGTTTGTCACTTGCTGCAACAGGGAGGTGCTCAAAAGCTTAGAAAGTGTCACAGGATAATCTCTCTATAAAGTTAATTGTTCACCACGAATTATTCAGAGAATGAGTCACCTAACAAAATGAAATTCTGATACGAGCTTCCTTCTCAGAAAAATCTGGTGCAAAATCAATTTTGTTTAGGACAAAGTCACTATTTTAAGTTTAAACTAAAACAGAATAACTGTGACAAAGAACAATTATATACATAATTATCTCTATTATATATACTATACATCTCATCTCTCCTCATAATTATGTATATTGTATATGTGCATCATTCTTCTTCATGATTATTCAAATTGTTTTTATTTGGATTTAAAATATCATATATAATATATACTCAGTCCTATTGTTTTGGACTTTAAAACAATTTCTCTCTATATGTGTGTGTAAATATATATATATGGTATAACTGCAGCTATAGACAACAGACAATATATGTGAAGCCTCAAAATATTAAAAAACTAAAACTCCCACATATTTATTAAAAGACTAACAAATATTTTAATATTAAAAAACTATCTTTTCCTAATTAAAATTTTAGCTAAACTTTAAGTTTTCCTTTTCTTACTAATTTAGTATTCATTTGAATATTCAAATGAACATCCTCCTTATGAATATTTATTATTAATTTCTTACCATCCCCAATGAAGCAGGTGGATATTTTAATATTCCAACTAGAATATAATTGACCTTAGTCTTCAAGGTTTCTGACAACTAAAGTTTATTAGACTGTAATTACACTCTAATATCACAAATTAACTTTTTTTGTTGTTTTTCTATCATTTGAGTATAGACTTTCTCTGTTGAACAGGTCATCAGCAGACAGTTTCATACGTTCATCTTCTAGGACTATTAAATTCATGTCTCATATTCCTCTAATTTTTTAAACTGAAAAATCAAGACAACTGAGAAAAAAATCACAAAGACATTCACTGCATCTAATAATTTATCAAAATTATATTCATTTTACATATCACCTAAGTATTTATACTTTACAAAGTTATATCCACGATTTACTGTAACATTTTCAAGTGTAACACTGTATTTAAACTTATAATTTTAAATAAATTCATAACTTATAGAACAATTCCCCCAAAGTTAGTAATTTAATTTTTTTGTTTCATACATAATGTCATAATGCCAAAATGCACATTTTTGTTTCTATCCAATTATAAGGTTAGGATAAATCCCTAAGGAGTGGAATTGCCATATGAAAGGAATGCTATAAAGTCTCTTGCTATGAAGTGCTAAAATATTTTCCAAAAAGATTGTACTAATTCAGAGCTACCTGAAACCAACAATTCTTACCTATTGGTAAAAATCACTGCTATCTTTACTGGCACTGGATATCATAATTTAGAAAAACAGTTTAATTATTTTAATAATGTTTACCACTGTAAAATGGTATCTCAAAATTGTCTCAAGATATGTTTCCATGATTACAAATAAGGAAAACACTTCTGTATTTTGTGTATTATCTATCACCCTATGATAATTATGAGTTTATATCTTTTCTCCATTCTCTTACTCAGGGCCTTACATTTTCTGAAAAATCTGAATGATACTCTCCTACCCTATGACAGCAGCATTTTATCATATCCAAAAAATTGATTATTTTTCCTAGTCTAGTACTTCTTACTCCACATTTGTTATTTTTCATTAAATGAAAAGTATATATTTGAAGTTACCTCTTTTTTTTGTTTAAATCTGAGAAAGCTATTATTGTTTTTTTTTTTTCCAAAACAAAATCAATTCATATTGGCAATTCTATAAGTTTCAAATGGTTAATCATCTTACATATTTGGAGTTTATCTTCAGTGTCACATTCAGAATTAATTCAGAATTAATTCTTTTTAAAACTAATTATTTCATTATCTCACTAAAACTATACTTTGCCACAATGGATTTTTATCTACAGCATTAACTATTTCTGAACATTCTAAACTGTTTCATTCACATTTAATTCTTTGTACAAACTTTGCCTTTCTAGTTTTGAGTACTGTTTTAATATCTGGCAAAGCTAGATGTCTCCCATTCTATTGCTGATTTTCCCCTCCCCACATGCTCTTTTATATTCCCACTGGTTGATCTTTCCATGTGTATTTTAACTAGTTG
Organism: Carlito syrichta; assembly: GCF_000164805.1. Lineage (NCBI taxonomy): Eukaryota > Metazoa > Chordata > Mammalia > Primates > Tarsiidae > Carlito > Carlito syrichta. The sequence continues at coordinate 107,935 of NW_007246663.1, read as the reverse complement.
CAAAAATAATCCTCTGAGTTTTTGTTTTTTAGAGTACTGCATTAAGTTGATGGTAGTTTGGAAATAACATGTTTGAAATAATATTTTGTCTACTTTCTCAAGGAACATGGTAAAGTTTGTATTAAATTCTTAAGTCCACTGGTATTTTTAAAAATTAAAAAAAAAAAAAGACAGGGTCTCATTATTTTGCCCAGGCTGGCCTCAAACTAGTCTCAAGCAATTCTCCTACCTATACCTCTCAAAGCACTGGGATTACGGGGGTGAGCCTCTATGACTGGCCCCACTGGTATTCTGTAAATAATCAGTAAGGTCTTCATTTGGACTTGATATTATTAACTCAGTATTATAATTAATTTATCATCTTTCACTAGTATTCTCCTCAGGACTACTGACACTTGGAATTTCATAAATAACATATTTCTAGTACTTATCAAGATCATAGGTGGATACTGCCTTTATATTCCAGTATCTCTAAAATATATGGTAGAGGAAAATGCTATTTAAAAATATCGAAGAAGGCCAGGCTCGGTGGCTCAGCCTGTAAACCCAGCACTTTGGGAGGCCGAGGTGAGTGGATTGCCT